>NW_019397006.1:93932-180928 GCF_000591075.1 Eurytemora carolleeae | reverse complement strand
GGGGGGGGGGGCGTCTCGGGGACTGTACCCCTTATAAAATACTTTTCTCCTTTTAGAACTGAAAATCACAAATATTAACCCCCTCCCTGTACGTTCACTCTCATCTCGTCTAATATTTAAATAAAATTGTATCTCTCTAAAATATTATTAGGGATCGATTTTTATATTATATTCTATACCTGGAGAATGTAATATGAATTAGTAGCTGAACTGCACACTTAGCCTGAGCAGGCTTTAGGTTTGAAAAAGTGTACGTGGCACTATTTTTTGCACCTACATTCCTGCCATACCAAAATATCATTAGTTTAATTTTTTCAACATAAAGTTTGTTTAGCTAAATTTGAAATTTTATATGGATATTTTTAAGAAAATGAGAAAATATACAATATTTGCCTTGGACATACTTTTTGGATTTTCCTAAATACTAATTCCTAAATCATCAGATATATCCCGTTCAGATTCGAAAGACAATAGTTTCGTACGCTTTTTTCAAACCTAAAGACTGCTCCTCAGGCTAAGTTTGAGTGCCCGGCGTTTGACGAGCTATAGCTAACATATAAATATGTTTATATATATGAGCGAAGAGTTTTATTATATATGAGATGATATTGAAGCTTTCCTATTAAAGAAGATGTTTTTTTCTGACGCTATGCGCTAGAAAAGCAAAATTTGAATTATAGGAAAGATAAAATTATAAATTTTAAAGTTTAATAACTTTATGCTAAAATACTTATTTATTTGATCTTTTAACCAGTTTTAGATATTTCATCGCGTATTTCTTAGAATATATGTGTCAGCCGTATATTATTGAATTCTAACATACAAAAACAAATATTTCTGAAAGGGACTGTTCGCTTAGTTTCATATGACCTTCTATTTAAACAAGTTATTCCTGACTCACAATGGTACCCTTTACACCATTATCTAAGTAACATTGAAAACAAATTAGTTTTTTTTTCATCTTTAACGGTTAAATGGTAACAGTTAAATTCTTACTCTCTGCTGTATTAATTCCACATGTTACTTTTATATAGAAGCCACATATTTTAAATTATCGCTTTTCAGATAGAAAAGTTAGGATATCTTCATCGTTTTTGCTCAGACTAATGGTTGAAGTGTACCGTTGTGAATCTGACATGGAACTCTTCATAAGCTCTTGTGCGAATGCGATATACGCCATGAAATTAAAGCAAAACGTTCGTGGCCTTAACCATTGGGTGCGAAGCATTCTGAATCCTAAAAAAGTAGAAAGAAACTTGTGGGGCTTTATCTCAGATCAAATTTCTATATTCAGATTCGAATGCAAGCTGAAAACTAAGTAATAATTTATTTTTATCATGTGTATTTTTATTCAAGACTTTTTTTTACAAACTGAAGAAAACTACGAAGTCATCTTTTATGTAATTTAGTTGTGAATAGTAGAATGTGAATTGTAGAATGTGAATTGTAGAATGTGAATTGTAGAATGTGAATTGTAGAATGTGAGTTGTAGAATGTGAATGGCTCATTTTAATGTGGAATAATTTTGAATATTTTATTTTAGCTCCTATGGTTTGTAAAGATGGTGAAGGGATCCATTAAACTGATACGAGACGCGAATAAGAAGAAATCAATCAAGACAAACTGATCTACAGTTCTAAAGATCTACTGATCAACTGATCTACTTATCAACTGATCTACAGATCTACAGATCTTTTAATCAACTGATCAACTTATCTACTTATCTACTGATCTACAGATATACTTATCTTCTGATCTACTGATAAACTGATCAACTGATTAACTGATCAACGGATAAACTGATCTATTTATCTACTAATATAATGATCAACTTATTTACTTATCTACTGATCTACTGATCCACTGATTTTTGTATCAACTGATCTGCTGATTAACTAATCTACTAATTTACTGACCAATTGACCTGCTGATCTGCTAATCGACTGATCTATTGATCTAATGACCAGCTGATCAACTGATCAACTGATCTACTGAGCTACTCATCTACTGATCTACTGATCTACTGATCAACTGATCTACTGATCAACTGATCTACTGATCAACTGTTCAACTGATCTGCTGTTCAACTAATCTCTGATCTGCTGTTCAACTAATCTGCTGATCTGCTGATCACTGATCTGCTGATCTCCTGATCTACTGATCATCTGATCTACTGATCTACTGACATAGTGGTATACTGATCAACTGATCTACCAATCTATTGATCAACTGATCAAATGTGAAGAGATCAACTGTTTACAGCTTAAAAAATCAAACAGGTCACCAGATGAATAAACGGATTTATGTTTCAAAGAATTCGATCTAAACTAGTTTTATTATTTAGAATTTATGTTTATATAAATGTGACAAGGATTTCTAGTCAAAGGAAAGGTCGACATGAAAGCGACAAATTTAAAGTGACTTTCTCAATATTTAAATGTTGTTGTTAAATTCAAATTAAAGATTGGTTAAGTATAACTTGAATTTTGCCATCAGTCCCTTTTCTTAAATGAAGTGTAACAATAAACGAGGATTTAAGCTCAGAAAATGATCTAAATAAGCGAACTATGACAATTATGTATAGAAAATATAATAAATAAAATATTTATTAAAATGTAAAAGTTTCAGTGCATGACAGGACACAGAATACTCGGGAAAGACAAAACAGATGGTCTTTTTTAGGCTTGTAATTTTATTAGAAGGGTTTTCAACGTAAGCAAAAATTGAATTATAGTGCAAATCTATGCTATAGTTTTGTTATAAACAGAATGGCACGCATTTGCCATGTAATTTTTACGCGGAATAAGTTTGCAGTGTTAAAATTCTCTTTAAAATAAGGCATTCCACAAATTCAGAAGTTTATTTTATTTTTCAAACTAATGATCCACCAACCTACAGTAAAATAACATAATATTTTTAAAAAATAATAGCAATAAAACGTAAATACAGAACTTCTATTGGAGCTCAGAGATATGTTGGTTAGAATTCAAATTAAATCTTGTTCGTTTCAATAACTTAATGTAGTGCAAGCAATTCAAGTGCTGTATGGGGCCAGAAATATTGTTAATTAACTTACATACAGGAAAAGAGTAAATGTTTTTTTATGTTTTTAATGCTTTTATGAATTATAAAGTCGTATCCGCTATTTCCGACAGATTTTGTATTGGGGATAAATATGTCGATATAGACAGGATGTACTTCAGTGTAGTTTTGTGTAGTTTTTGGGGACAAGAGGCGGCTAATGGAAGGAAGAACATCCCCTCCTCGCAGGAACATTGTGGGCCTAACTAGACAGAGGGGTCATCTTTTAGTCTTTTCGCTCTCTACAACCCCCCCCCCCTCCAGAACCTTGCTATATTCAGGTAGTGAAGATTTTTCTTCAAATTTTTTGTTTTCAAAACTAGAACTTTTCCGTTTTTTAATATTCCATAGACATCGCCAGACACTGCAACTATTTTGCTGTATAGACATAAAACCAAATATTAAAAGTGTTATTCGTTAAGTTGTCCAGTTTAAAAAGTTTAAAAAGGACGAGACCTAAGTGACGACTGTACACAATGTATTTTGCTTATAAAAACTTACAACGTAGCTATACTTAGTTCTTTCCTTTGCCAAAATCATCTAATACCCCATTTAAAAACGATGTATGTAATAAATGTAATAATGTAACATAGAAATCCAAATTTAACCTTTCTATTAATATTAATCTATAGTTTTATGAAGCCTTTGTGATAAACTCTGTAGGTTCAAAGGTACGAATTGACAGAAAATCTTTTGAAGTTAAATAAATAAACACAAACCTTCATTGAATTTAACTATAGGCCGAAGTTGATTAAATATGTAAGCTGTTATTATTTTGCTATAATCCATATGCCGTGTTTTTTCTTACAATCATACAATGAGTAAATTGATTAATTTTGTGATACCAAAAACCGATCAGGGTTTGAGTGAATCTTCTTACAGAAAATAAAATTTGAAATTTAAGGTAATAAGCAAATGTGAACTTTTAAAAACTTTTTTCGTAACATTTCTCACATTTTGGGAAACTATTATAAGCATTGATCTTCATCCTCACTTACAGACTGATTTAAATTCATCTCGGATATCTCATTGATTAATTATCCACTTGTAAACATTTACGAATTCATTTCATCTCTATTTGATATCCCTAAACTTACAAAGATAACTAATAGAAGGATCGAGTATTATAATCCTTAAATTTTAATGTGTTGACATAAATTCTATTTATAACTATTTATGTAAATATATGTTGCCAAAAATCTGGTGCATTTAAACAGTTCAAATAAAAAAGTACAATTTGTAAAACTAATTAAACGTTTGAAATTATTAAAAAATGTAATATTTCATTCACAATTTTCTTTTTAACATATATATATCAATACAGTTAATATAGCTTGAATTGTCGATCTAAATTATGAATCAAGACATAAAAGGGATTGAGTTTAGTGTTGTATAAGTAATTCAAGTTAATTTGATAGTTTAAAGTTCAAATTTTTCTTAAATAACATATAATTTGATAATGAATGTCAGACATGTTAAAACAAAAATAGAGAAAATTTGAATTTTTGGGAATGGTTTTGGAAAATTTTTTAATGAAGGGTCAGAAAGTAGAAACATTGACACTTTTAAATTTCATTATTACTATCGTATTTTACAAACAAAAATTGAATGAATTGATATACAAATAATTAAAAAGAGAGCTGTACATAAAATTATACATTTTTATTTATAAAATAAAATTCACTGGAAGCATAACAGTTAAAATAAATTTCTACACAATTAGTACATAGTACATAAAACTACAGAAAACACACAGTACAATAGTACATTATTCACGTGTTGTAAACAAGGTGAAAACTAGTTGCATTTTCTCCTTTACGCAATCTTGCTCAGGGCAACCTACAATAGGATGTGGATTAATATACTATATTATCAAAAACTCTCCGATATGGATATTTTTAAAGTATGAAAAGTCAACCACCATTCAATGGAAATCAAGGCAGAGTCCCCTTCAAAAAAAAACGCCAAAGAACGAAAATTAATGTTCCAGTTTAAGACTTTCTGATTTGGGTTTTATAAATATTCAAAACTACAGAAGTAAATTCACAATTTCCTTTGCGTATTTTTGATAGATAATTGATAATATTTAAACTATGTCTTCCAAGTCTGTTACGCTTTAAAGCTTACAAGCAAGGGAAATAAATCGTTTTAGAAAGCCCACCCCCATGTGTGATGAAAATACAAATCAGTGTTAATCTAAGTTTATTTAATTAAATTTCAATAGAGTAAGTTTAGTTTCAAGCTTGAAACCTATAAAGAAGACGATATTCAAAATAGTCTATTAATTCCTTTTTTCATTCGTCTTAAAGAACTAGGTAAAGGGGAAAGTCTCATCATAAAACAGTGGACATGAAGGCACACAATCTAGAAAAGGGGGGGGGGGAGTTTTCACCGATATAGTTTTTTTCTGTTGAACCAAAAAAGATCTTAAGATATATTTTTGAAACATAAATAGTAAATCTTTTATTATCCGAAGAGAAAAAAAAATATAATATTGAGTTTGTGGGAAAATGTTGGAACCCAGAGATATTTTATGACCAGTGGCCGAATTTAAAGAATTTGAGCGGTGGTTTAAATTTAAGCCGCGGCTTAAATATGGTTGGTTCCACTTAAAATTGTATCAAATGTTTCAAGATTTAAGCCGGCGCTTAATTTAAACCGGGTTTTGGCAGATTTAAACCGCGGCTCTAATCCTTTAAATTCCATCTCAGGTTCTAAGAAAGTTTACTCTAAGTTATTACTTTCTCCCCAGGGTAGAACTTATCAAGAATTTGATGGAATTAAAAAGATTAAAATTATAAATATTCGGCTGGCAAGTTTTTTGAATTCTTTCTAACAGTTTTTTCATTTCTCAGTGCCAAAACTACAAAGGAGAAAATTTTAGCTTTATTTTTTTGTCCACCGTTTGTTCATAAATAAATCCACCTAGCTAGCATATCATACAGAATGTTATAAACGTTACATTAAAAAAGAACTTATTAACAAAAAATAATAAGAAAATAGTGTCTAAAGTCCTTCAATCCCCTGAACTCCAGAAAGTTCTAAGCTTTAGCCCTCGTCTGACTACACCTATTGCAGTTATTGGCCGGAACATTATTGGGAAATAAATTACAGTTAAATTTGTTTTTTTTTCTCTACCGTTTCCACCAAGGAATCTTTGAGACTGAAGTTTTGTGGAACTTAATCTTAAATGTGCCTGAAAAACATGATCGTAGTCCGAATTTAATGAATTTGAGCAGTGTCTTAAATCCACCAAAAACCGGTTTCAATTGAGTGCCGGCTTAAATCTTGAAACATTGAATACAATTTTACGTGGAACCAACCATATTTCAGCCGCGTCTTAAATTTAAACCGCAAATCAAATTCTTTAAATTCGGCCCCAGGTAGAGTATTCTTTTCGCACTTAAAACCTTTTAGAGCTTTTCTTCGCCTGACTCATTTTTGTGTTATTTATAACTATTACTATTACATTTCCATTTCTATTTTCCCATTTTTCAAAATGGGGGGGGGCTAACTTGTTAAATACATGTTATGTATATATCATGATTGAAATGGTAAAATGTTAACAAAAAGGAAATTATATTGAGAGGGGGGGGGAGCATAATCCTTCAGCCCCCCCCTGTATAGTGTTTATGCCCCTGTCTAGTATTTACCTCATCAGCTAGTGAGGATACAGGAGAGTGTGCTCGGGTAGATATGGGTGAAGGAGGTTCCGAAATAGGTCTAGGATAGTTGAGTCTACCAACACCACGAGGTGGAGCTTCCTCTTCACTTATATCCGGGTATACAGTCTGTAGAGCCTTCATTCTAGCCTAGAAGTAGGAGAAGTAGGAGTACTTTATACATACTAGTAGGAATAGTAGGAGTACTTCATACATTCAGAATTCAGAGTATTAAGTACCAACTTTCCAACTTTAACCCATCACCCAATTTAGCCCTCCCATCCAGCCAGAAAACGAACCGTGCAACTAAGCAACCATACTAAGCAACTAACCAAATCTCCCCAACCATTGAACGATCCAGGAGCCAAGCAAATTAACAAAACCAACCGACCACACCAACCAACCAACCAACCAACCAACCAACCAACCAACCAACCAACCATCCAACCATACAAAACAAGAAAGCAACCAACATGTTCACGACTAACAATTTAGCACATGTTTAGATCAAATACACGATAAAGATAAATCCACGATTACTTCAGTGGTCGTAAAACAATGTAGAAATTAATAATATTATTGCCACAATTCTAGCAACCAGATGAGGGAAATTTCCTATATGTATAGCCAATACAGAGTTCCGCCAAATTTGATATTTTCAGTTAGTTTATTGGACGTTATTGAGCTGAGGGTTCTATATGAGATTCTTTTTCAGATCTTGTTTTATTATTATTATTTATTATTAATAATATTATACAGTAGTCCATTTCTTATAGATTACCTGTCTATAATAAATACCAAGATTCTTCCAGTCCAGCAGATCAGATAATCTTTCCGTTCTATTTCTCTGAATGATTCTCTGCCGTCTGATAATCAAAATATAAGAATTAAATGGCGTGTTATCCCACAGAACCTGTAAAAAATTGAATAAAGGGACTTCCAACGTAAATTCAAGTGAAGATATTCTTGCTCTTCTACATAAAAATTGATAACTTCTAAAAGTGGTTCCTCTATAAAAGTAACCTTCGGTTTCTGCAGTGAAAGAAGGAAATTTTCATGGATGTTGTGAATGAGGGGTGCAGTTTTTAAAATGGGAGGGAGGAGCACTTGTGCTTCATAAGTGCTCGATAGTCCACTCCCTGAAAAGCAATCAGTTTTATTTTATGATTTTGTCGTTTTTATAACTTAAACAATCTGAACAGAATAATAATCATTTATTTAGAGGACGTTAAAGGATATTAAAGGATAAAAAAGATTTTTTTCCGGAGACAACTCAGGGGTTAACAACCCCTCTAAAGGGGCTGTCAATGTAAATTTAAGCGACCCTCTGTTTAAAGAGGGACATTTAATTAAAGATGTGGAAAAATAATCGTTTTTCTAGCTTTAAAAGTGTTCAATTCTGACACTTTCCTCCATTGTTTCTGAAAGAGAAATCTGCATTTCGCTTATACAGAAAAACCACAATTAAAAATTATTAGTCTTTAAAGTTAAAACATGGATATCTCTTTCATGTGTGATCATACAAAGCTTTTAAAGGTACCAATGTGAATCTGACATGCCACATAAAAGGAGTCACTAAAAATTACGTCTACACAAATAGATTCTTATACAATAGATGGCAACGTAGAATTTGTACACTGTCAGTACAGCTGTATTCTGACGTCACAAGTGTCAATTCAGTTTTTGTGTCAGACAAATTATGAATAATAGTGATAATTTTAGAATAAAGTGCTTATCTTAAAGTAAAATAAGTGCAATTTTATGGGTTCTTTATTTCTATTTTTACATTTTTTTATTTAATCTTGGAAATAATGTCAACTAATATGAGATAATTTCGTTTTCCTTGTTATATTTGACACTTGTGACGTGGTGTATAATTGATTTATTTCTCTGTTGCCAACTATTGAACTTGAAAATCTATTTGCGTCTATAGTGAAGTATATATTGACCTGTTGAGTTTTGTGTAATCATGCATAAAACCAGCAAGCTGTTGAACAGAATCCTCTAGACCTCGCTTCCGCCTGCAAATAAAACATATTCTAAGCTATAGTCCTTCAGGGGTACAAGATGCTCAAATTTAGTAGTATCGGGAACAACATGAAAAAATGTAAAATAAAGTTTCAGTTTTAATCATTTTTTATCAATATCCAACAATTTTTTTTTCCTGATGCCCAAAAGTTAGTATAGAACACAAAAAAACTTGTTTAACATGAAAATAAATGCTTTTTGAAGCCTTGAAAATGAGAACTTAACACATTTTAGCTTAAAGAAAATCTATTTCAATAAAGAATTTAAGGAAATAGTGCTACGGATAGTTGAGCTACTTGTACGCTGCACTCTCGAGCACACAAGAAAAGTAGTTGAACTATAGGTATAACCAGCTACGGATAGTTCAACTACTTGTCTGCTGCACTCTCGAGCAAACTAGAAAAGTAGTTGAACTATAGGTATAACTAGCTACGGATAGTTGAACTTTGTATGCTGCACTTTCGAGTACACTAGAAAAGTAGTTGAACTATAGGTATAACTAGCTACGGATAGTTGAACTACTTGTCTGCTGCACTCTCGAGCAAACTAGAAAAGTAGTTGAACTATAGGTATAACTAGCTACGGATAGTTGAACTTTGTATGCTGCACTCTCGAGTACACTAGAAAAGTAGTTGAACTATAGGTATAACTAGATACGGATAGTTGAGCTACTTGTATGCTGCACTCTCGAGTACACTAGAAAAGTAGTTGAACTTTAGGTATAACTAGCTACGGATAGTTGAACTACTTGTCTGCTGTACTCTCGAGCACACACGTAAAGTTCTTCGTAAAAACTTTATTTGTAGAGTTAGTATTTAACAAATTTTTGACATATATAATTAGAACACATATATACTCTGGCTTTTCGCTGTACCCAGCAAATCCATAAATATTTCAAGGATTTGAAGATTAACTGGTTAGTTAAGATTAACTAGAAAAATAATTCAAATCATATCAAATCAAATCATAAGTAGCAGGGATGGCCTAAGGCTCCAGTAGTGGATCAGAGTTTCAAGTCCTCCTCATTCCTGGTTTTTCAGCCCTGGCCTTCTTTTTATAAGGTAAATATACATTTAATGCTACTTTTTCTTTACTTTGTAGTTTCGAAGCGCCCAGCCACACGACCAAATTTGAGCCATGCCCCACTTTAGAATACCTAACATCCAAGGATTGCTACACGGTTTGTTAAGTTTGGATGCTGGGTATTTCCCTTGCGAGTTAAACCGTTTTTGTTAAGTTGTTTAATCCAGTTGAATATTCATATTTGATTATCAATTGTTTTGGATTCCAGTTTTATCTTTGATCATTCTAGTCTAGTCTTTTCTAGTCTAGTCCAGTTTTAATTAGATCGTTCGTTTGGAGAATAAGAAGATTAATTTCTGAATGTCTTTGCTAATCAAAATTGGCTGTAAGCTCCAAATTAAGTAAAAAATTATCCTTATATTAATATTGCTTAATCTGAGGCTTGGATATTGAAAAAAGATTTTTACATGAACATTAGATTTTAACAATTGTTCCATGAACATTATATTGAAATAAGAATTAATTAAATGAGAGTTAATAAATATATCATTAGATTATTTTCGATCTGCACAAGTACTGATCAGTATTTTTCAAGTGAAGTTATGAATCTAGTCAAACGAAAACATACCTGAAAAACAAAGTATAGATCCATATCAACTAAAGTCTAACTACAACACGCTGTTCATAAAATCTGACTATAAAAATAATGTGTTACCTATCAACTATATATATTCCGTAAGACTGTGGATCTGTTACATGTTCCTCCATGAAGCAACCGAACCCAGATAGATTAGTTGTGATACTAGGAATACCTAAACAAATATTATTCTTAAAACTGATAATAATAATAATATAAACCAGTCAACCGTGGGCGTGGAGCCCACAAAGAATAATTGCCAAAGATGGAAATTAATGGAACAGTTGGCTCAGTTTCAAAAGAATAATAAAAAAATACCAACATCAATACTCACAGTGGTAATCAAACAATGAAATGATTGTCGACTCCTGTCTCTCCATCCCGAAATGACGCTAAGGATTGTGTAAATTATGCGATAAATTTTTTTTTTTAAATATATCAGTTTTAACAATTAGAAGTTAAAATTTCTTTATTAAAAAAAGATAATTCTTCCCAGCTGTTTTGATTACTAACAATGACTGTGAGCATCTAAAAAAAGGGTCAATTTTGGACCACATAGTCACAAGACTTTGAGAACACACTTCCACTGTATTTACCCATGATAGTGCACTCAGCTGGAGTATAACCCCAGGGTTCATAATATGAGGGGAACACTCCCATATGGCATCCTCGGACAAACTCCTAAACAGTGGAGACAATATTTTAAAACTGTTTTCAGTAAAGGTTTGCTTTAAAAAATGTTATCTTAAGAGAAAAAGAGAGGGAAAAAACGTTCAAACCAGTAAGTTAACTCAACTATATAAACAAACCAATTTTAAACCAGACAAATTCGAACAAAAATGGGTTTCTATTTATTAACAAAATGAACGTATCGTGAAAACAAATAAAATTATTAGTTTAAACGACTGAACCGAACTGGTCACCTGATAGTCAAGACCAAACAGAGGGTTTGTGGTCGAGAGGAACTCTGGATGGAAAACTACCTTGACACGATCAGACCTACAAACAATTTATGAGTAAAATAAAATATTCAATCTATTCATTAGACATTAGATTACATCAAACCGCAGCACAGACACAAGGAAACTGCGTAATTTCTTTGTATTATGATAAAGAAAAAGATCGTCGAAGTTAAAGAAACTTTAAAAAGAGGAGCGGAAGCGATGACCTCTATAAGTATATATGTGCCATCAAAAGCTGATTTAATTTTGAAATTGAAAATGGTCAGAGTTAAGAATAATAACAAGCAAACCTGTGATTAAACAGCCGACAAAATAACAAGCAAACATGTGATTAAACAGCTGACAAAATAACAAGCAAACATGTGATTAAACAGCAAAACTACAAGCAAACCTGTGATTTAACAGCCGACAAAATAACAAGCAAACATGTGAATAAACAGCTGAAAAAATAACAAGCAAACATGTGATTAAACAGCTGACAAAATAACAAGCAAACATGTGATTTAACAGCCGACAAAATAACAAGCAAACTGTGATTAAACAGCTGACAAAATAACAAGCAAACCTGTGATTAAACAGCTGACAAAATAACCAGCAAACCTGTGATCAAACAGTTGAAAAAATTAAAGCAAACCTGTGATTTAACAGCCGACAAAATTACAAGCAAACCCGTGATTAAACAGCTGAAAAAATTACAAGCAAACCTGCGATTCAACAGCCTACAAAATTACAAGCTAACCTGTGATTTAAAAGCTAATAAAATAACCAGCAAACCTGTGATTAAACCGCTAAAAAACTAAAAAACCAAACCTGTGATTAAACAGCTAACAAAACATGTGACTCAACAACTGATAAAATAACAAGCAAACATGTGATAAAACAGCTGACAAAACAACCAGCTAACCTGTGATTAAACAGCTGAAAAATAACAAGCAACCCTGTGATTTAACAACTGATTATTATTATTATTATTAAAGGACAACCCATCATTCAATTATACAGCTGATAAAATAGCCAGCAAACCTGTGATTAAACAGCTGACCAAATAACAAGCAAACCTGTGACTGAATAGCTAACCAAAAATCAAGCAACCCTGTAATTTAACAGCTGACAAAATAACAGCTTACCTGTGATTAAACAGTTGACATCTCCTGAATGCGTTAAGGATCGGATCATTATATTCGTTTATCACATTATGTGTTGTGATGGGAGTCTTAATTCTAAGTGCACCTCCATTTAGCATTTCCGATTCGTGATGGAACCCTTTAAAGCTTTGAAATTACAAAAATTAGTGAAATGTCCACTTTTTCAAATTTAGAATATTTAGTTTTTCCAATCATGGTTTCTTTATATATATAAATTTAACTCGTGGACTTCTGCAACAGAAACAAAGGAGGAACTTGTCGGACTTAAACACTTTTAAGATGGAAAATAAAATCGTGCAAGGGTGTATGCATGTAAACATATGAATGGTTTAACAAATTTATACTTCCTGTAACATCTGATATTTAACACAAACTTTCATTTAGGTTTACTATTGGATTTGGTGTACACTATCACACATAAGCAATGCTTAGGATCGATTTCATTTTGATGCAAATCCGGATTAAGTTATCTTAGGACCCGCCCTGATAAAAACGGATCCGGATCAATGCTCTAACTTTTCTTCTAGATTTACAAAATTTTTAATCAAATGACGAGTTTCCAAATTTTCAAATTTCTATTGTCAAGTTTTTAATAATATATCTGCTTTTTTCCCCAGGGGGGGGGGTTAAAACTATTAACCTTTATTGAAATTCCAGAGACGGAGCTGATCAACCATGGGAATGACAATTTCCAGTTTTTCAGGGAGAACTAAGCCATTTAGCCCCCTTTCACCTTGTTGCGCCCCTGAGTTTACCTTGTTAGAAGATCTGAAGCATCAGGAATATATCCTCGGAGACATTTCTCATACAATCTCTTCCCAATATCCTTCTGTACAGCGTCTATAGTGTCCTTCAGCCCCTTGGTGATAGCGTGCCCCTTCAGGGACTCCACGTTGAAGGAGTTCGTAGGGGTCGGGAAGATTAGGAATGCAACAACAGTCACCTCGGAGTCTAAGATTAAAGGGATTGGCATTATTTATAAGAATTTAAAGTTTTATTTCAAAATCCTTTAAACTCTATACAACTTTATAGTATTGGATTTCAAACTTTTTTATTTTAACCTTAAAATTGCCATCCAATGGTTTAATTAGTTTTTAACCTGTGTTATTAAAATTTGATTATTTTTGAGGTTCTCGTTTCATAAAACATTTTTCCTGACCTCTATATAAATCTTCAGAGTCCGAATTTAATAAATTTGAGCCGCGTCGTAAATCCCCCAAAAAACGGTTTCAATTGAGCGCTGGCTTGAATCTTTAAAAATTGAATACAATTTTAAGGGGAACCAACCATATTTGAGCCGCGTCTTAAATTTAAGTCGCCGCGGGGCTTAAATTCTTTAAATTCGGCCTCTGAATATGTTTGATTTATGGCATTGCAAGTATAATGGGCTGATATGATTAATGCATAGAACTAAGAATTTTTTACCATCAAACTAATTTAAACTGCTTAAATACGTAATTTTAAAATGTGTGTTCATTATATTTGTGCAAATTCCATGAAATATGTGAAACATGTAAACTATTACTTGATTGTTTGAGTAGATGATTTAATCTGGCCAGGGCTTCAATAAATATATCAGCTCCTTTATTTGTAAACTCATACCTAAACAAATATATTAAAATTATCTGTCTGTAAACTCATACCTAAACAAATATATTAAAATTATCTGTTTGTAAACTCATACCTAAACAAATATAATAAAATTATCTGTTTGTAAACTCATACCTGAACAAATATATTAAAATTATCTGTTTGTAAACTCATACCTAAACAAATATATTAGAATTATCTATTGTGCCCTAGCTGGGAACTTTTATTGAATATTTGAATTATAATCCCAATCGCTTGATCTCAATATCAACTGTGTGCACTTTTATCGTCAGTTATTCCCCCCCCACCTTAAGAAAGCTCTCCTCAACCCCTGACGGGATTTAATTAATCTGTAGATTAACAGAAGTATTGATCTTGATATTAACCTGACATGTAATGATGTAATGTGTACCTGCCAGCTGTAAAAAAGTAGAGGGTATTGTCGAGATCAAAATCAAAATGCCCGTAGAAATGTCCACGAACAAATTCATTTATACTTTCCTTAAATTGATAACAAAAAAAATTATAAAGAATAATATTTTGAGGAATTGTATAGCATCGGATTGTATAGGCGTAAGTTCAAGTTACATTCCATTTAAAGAGGGACATGCCCGATTTACAACAGTACTCGTAAACCTTTGTTTTGTCTCGGCAAAAATTATTAAAATATCCCCAAATCTTATAGTAAACTTGAAGGATCTCATTACCTTACTCTTTGCATGGAGATTCTGAAACTCGTGAAGATCTCTTTTCACGTTAAGACCGTTGGGAGTAATAATGTCTGGCCTGAACAAATGAAAAAAGTAAAAATTCATATCGGCTGAAAAAAATAACGTTTCCCAAAATAAAATTCTTACTTTCGTTTTATAAGATGTTCCGACTCTATCCCAGTAATTTCTGATACGGTTGTGAATATATGCGCTAAATGTGCGGCACCACGCTCCAAGCAGTACCTTAACAAAATAAACAGTTTTCAAATTTAAATATTAAAATTTCAAACATAAATATGAAATAAGTATTGCAATTGCAGTTCAAAGTCGGTTGTATGTCTAGCATGATCTGATTGATGTTCACTATTAAACATGTTTTGTTAGTTATTTTGAGTTGCAGTAAATAAAGGATTTAGTTAATAAGTAATAATAACAACCAGTCAACCTTTGTAGAAATTAATGTACCAGTTGGCAAAAGCCACATATCTGACTTGAGATTTATTTCTTGTACATTCTATAAGTTGCACTGTACCGTGTTGAATGCGAACGTTAAAATGTTCAAACTGTACAGTAACAGTGTAATTATTTGTGCAAAAATTAACTGTACAATCCTAGAAAACCTAGAAAAAAACTTAACAAGAAAAAGTTTAGCATTTTTTCCTTCTTTTTTGTGATGGTAGGGGTTTACAAGCATTAGGTTTATTTGTTACCTTCCCAGCTGAGTTGCATGAGTAGTGAAGACTGTAGCAATGTCTAGTTTCCACATTCTTAACAAACCGTTAGCAAAATGATGCAAAAACTTCTTAAATATTTAAAATTTCATTAATTAACAAAAAAAACATTTGAAAATAGAAGTAAAAACATGTTGGAAAAGAAATATTCAGTTACCAATATTTTACAAGGAAAATACGAATTTTAACTAAACAAATTCATTCGTTCTATATAATTCTGTTCAGATATCAAAATCTTGAACAAATTATCAGTTAATCAATGGTTGTAAAGTTCTATTGTTAAATAATAATTACTAGGGTATTGTTTTAAATAGTAAACAGATCTCAATGAAAATCCATCCCAGGTAAAAACAAATTTACAAAAGGGAAAAATTTTAAAACTTTACAGGAGATACAACAAGAAACTTCTTGATCAATGTTTAATTAAAATCTATTTTATTTAATATTTATTTGTATAAGAACCTACCTGGACATGATAAGCCCTACCCCTGCCATCCATTCATGGAAGTGCGCGGCAATTCTCGGAGGAGAGTCGGAGAAATCCTCGGATTGATATCTATATTATTATTATTATTGTTCTGTTAATAAGTGAATTAGGAAGACGACTGTTAGACTTGTGCTATGAATGAACATAAAACACGGCATTTGTACATTGTTTACTATACACAAAACCGTGTCACTTAGCGAGAGTACCAAGTGTCGTCTTCCTCTTCCACAGCTTTATGGACCTACTTTAGTATAATCAGGTGACAAGCTTAATGGTAATTCGTTAAAACATTTTTATTGAAAAAAAATCTATGTTTTTAATGAGGGAACAGTGAGTAAGTATTGTATAAATTACTTGGTTTTGTTAACAAATTCTGATTTTGATTAATTATGTAAATCTTACCAGAACTGAGAAAAAGCCAATAGCATTTGTTTACTATACATGTAAGAATTAGGAACAGTTTCATTGTTGACACATTGAGGGTCAAATCAAATTAGACTTTTCTGGACGTCCAACTTCCACAATGCCGCCATCAACTAAATTGAAATGAATTGAGGTTTTACGATATGCAATGGTTTTACTTAAAACTATGTTTTCAGTCCCGCCAAAAAAAAACGTCCCAAAAAGTAAAAACATGAGTTGGTCTTTTATGAATTGAAAACACTTAAGGCCATTTTGAAATTTTTAACCTTCTTAATTTTGAAATAAATACTTGAAATTTTTAGAATTCTACCTGCTTAAATTCATCCAGCTTATAAGCAGCAGATCCAATATCAAAAAGTATCACTTGAGGGTTTCCTTCAACCAACCATCTAATAAACAACAAGGTCTAAAGGTTTCCTTCAACAAACCATCTAATAAACAACAAGGTCTAAAGGTTTCCTTCAACCAACCATCTAATAAACAACATGGTCTAAAGGTTTCCTTCAACCAACTATCTAATAAACAACAAGGTCTAAAGGTTTCCTTCAACCAACCATCTAATAAACAAGGTCTAAAGGTTTCCTTCAACCAACCATCTAATAAACACCAAGGTCTAAAGGTTTCCTTCAACCAACCATCCAAGATCTAATTGCCGTCAAATATACAAAAAGGACCTCAAAATTCTGGTATTTTAATATATTCTAAAACAAACATGATCATGAGTATTCTATTCCAAGGAAGTGAAGGGGGAGGGGCACAAATTGTACTGCTTAAATTTTACCTTCCACAGACAACTCTGTATCCTCTCTGTCGAAGAGCCTCAACAGATTTACCAAGAGGATGTGCAGGACTGAAATCCTCCTCCTCGACCTCCTGCCTAAATATTTAAAGTTAAAAAGTGAATAAAAGAAGATCAAGAGCAATAGTTCTAGAGGATGTATTCAAAGGCTACCGATATTTTCTGGTTTCATTCTCTTCAGATTTTATATTTGTAGGAATAAATAATGAGTTGGTTGTTCTGTTTTACCCGGGAGATCTGATATTTGTCTAAAACCCGAAGCAGTCATGCTGCTCCTTGTATTCGTTATTACCTGTCATGCTGCTCCTTGTATTTGTTAGTACCTGGCATGCTGCTCCTTGTAAGGACCAAGAAGAACATATTGATCTCCTAATTCTTGAACAGATACTCCTGTTTTGCTACGGATAACAGTGTAGATACCACCAACCTAAACAATAACAATAACAAAAACAGAACCAAAACCAAAAACAAAATCAATAACAATAACAATAACAATAACAATCGACTGTTTCTACACAATGACAATTAAACTAACAAAAATAAATTCACTTAAAAATACTGATCAGAATAATTCTTAAACAGCAACAAAATATGTTTAGTAAAAAGATCTGTATTCTAGTGATAATTCGAAGTTCTGATGAAAAAAGACCTAAAGAAATAACTAATAAAGAATAATTTTAATTTAGGGACGCTGACCTTGTTAGCAACCTCCCAGGCAGTTTCAAAACACCATCTGTTGTTGTCACTGAAGTATGATCCATGATCATAATACCTGAACAGGAAACATATGATAGAAGTAAGTAAAAAATGTGATTAAAGGCCTTTAGAATCTTTATTTGTGCAAGTTTTTAAAATCATATTATCCAAGATTTTCTGATGTTATAAATAAAACGTGAGTTCATAACTTTTTAATTGACGAAACTATTTATATATCTTAACAGCGATTGACCAATTTAGTATGATTGAAATTGATCGGTCAATTTAAAGTTTGCAGCTTTCTTTAAATGGTTTGTCTGTTCTTACAATTCAACTAAAAAATACAAACCATGAAGAATGAACTAAGAACATCGTTAGAATAAAGGCTTTTCAATTAATATAATAAAAATATAGCTTGATCGTTACTTGCTGAGATCGCCTTGGGAGTCGACCCTATAGAACCGCTTTGCTGCTTTCCCTCCTTCATAAATAATCATCAGATTAAAATAAAAACTAGGATTTCTAACAGATTTTATCTTTTCAATGATAGCAGAGAAATTGTTGTTAAGATATAGGATAGAATGAACGATACAATGCAGAGAATAAAAAGTGGGAATTTTTTAAAGCTCCAGTTTAGTTATCGCGGTAAGTCCTCGCTAAACACTTTTTTCCAGTCGTAAGTTACCATAATTCAGTGCACAACCAAATTTGCGCCAGTTTAGCACAATACTTTTTTGTTTTAATGATGATTTTCCTAAGCTCATCTTGCGTCCCAAATTTTCCATTTTCGCACCAGGTAGATAGTTAAAATTATTGTTATCTAAAAATAGAAATGTGAAACAATTATAATTGTGATGGAAATATTTAAACTGCGTACACTCTACAGCGATGAATTTACTTAAATAATTGAATACAGAATTGATGCATTGAATGAAGAGCACTAGCAGTGCTATTGTATGTAGAGATAATTTCTCAACCCTGAATTTCTATCAAAATCATCAGTGTCGATCAATTTTTAGTGCAGCTTCTCAAAAAAGATAGATATGGAACCTCTATGTTAACAAAAAAGTGTACTGCAGTTTCTGACAACTTTTAATTCCAAATTAAAATAATATAAACTTACTGTAGCCTCGCACAACGCACAACGTACAACGTACAACGTACAACGTACAACGTACAACGTACAACGTACAACGTACAACGTACAACGTACAACGTACAACGTACAACGTACAACGTACAACGTTACAACGTACAACAATTACGATTTTATAAAATGTCCTTTAGTTTTCTGAGGGAAAACTTTTGATCAATCAAGAAATGTATAAAACTCAATTCACTGTGAACATGTTCACGTGAGTATTATTATTGTATTAAATCAAGATTCTGTAAATGCTCAGACCCAACTATATAGTCACTAGGCAAACTTGAAATAGTGAGGGTATATAGTTAGTTAGTGAGAGATCTAGAGGATAAATTCAGGTACAGACAAATTCTGATTTTACACATCTTATATCTCTAGAGTATACTCATCCAAAACCAAATCTTTAGCGAGAATACAATTCCAACTTTAAATTACCTAAAATAAACTAAACATATTTACTACATCTAAAAATTAGTACCGCCTTGATTTTGGTCTAAAACGGGTTGATGAGAGTATATTTTGCCCTGCAAACAGGGTTATATGTAATAGTAAGACGCAGAAACAAGATTGACCGGTAAATACTGAAAATAATATATATACATGTATATATAGATATATATATATGTCCACTTCTGTCTAGCTTTCTATATTTCACGTGACTTTGAAAAAATATAAGCATCTAGATAAAGACTAAATATAATTTTTAACGTGTAAAATAAATCACGTCATTTTGGCAAAAATGCACCTTTAAATTATAAAATCAAATTGAAATCTTCACAGGGACGTACAAGGGGGGGGGGCCGTCCCCCCACTGAGGGAGGGCAGACGTAGGGAGTATTAAGAGGGAGTGTCGAATGGGTCCACCTGAGAAAATTTATTAACACTTGTAATATGGACGTGGGTACATGATCGATTAGATTACTTAGTTAAATACGGTATCAATATTTTTTTTAAAAAGGGGTTTTCAAGGGGGGAAGGGGCATACATTTCTTTTGCTCGTTTTCTCCGAAAACAAAAGATTAATTGCGTCTAAAAACCGGTTATTTGCTTTCCATGTTTCAATCAACGATCTACAACGAGATATTTTATCAGTCCGAGTTCAAGATTTTGGTCATATTTTCAGTCTTCATAAAACTTTTCAAATACTATATACAAATTCATACTTCTTTCGGGGTATTTTTTTTTGAAAATACGCATTATTAACCCTAATTTTGGGACTAGAAACACAATTGAAGCCCACCCCTCCCCCCTCAACATTTATTGCGTTTACTTTTAACTTTATAAAAATTTAAGAATAAAAACATAACATTTTGAATCCAGAAAAGTTTTTTATTTATTTGAATAAAAAATTGACAACTGAATTTTTTGCAATGTCTGATAAAATTTCTTACACATTTATTAAGATGACCGAATTTAGAGCTTTCACATTAACAACTTTTCAGAAGAGCATTTTCGGCCTGAAAATAAAGAATACATGCTTATTGCTTACTGATAAAATATTGGCATGCTTTGCTATTAATACAATTTACAATGAGTGGAGAAAATTGGTTAATAAATTACATAGACTAACATTTTTACTCAAACTGACAAGATGCAAAAAAATTGTTCAATTTATTTATCAAACATATTTGCAAGAGGATCCTTTTCATATTCATCATAGTTTCCCTCTTCCTCCTCCTCATCTGAGCTTTCAAATATATCACGGTCTATAAAACCTGGCTTCTTGGATACTTCGGTCATACTCTTAGGGTCACAGATCTCCTCTTTAGGAGCAGCTTCATCATTAGGATCATGATCTTCAGGTATCTTCCCAGAATCCTTACTGCTCATGACATCCACACCATCAAGCTCCATTTCAGTATCACTGATGTCATTTTTGACAGAGATTTTCTTCCCATCCTGAGAACATTTCCTTTTGAGGAGAGCAGGAAAAGAACTTGCTTCATCATCTTGCAATTCTGCAAAAGGATTATCTTCAAGATCTTCCCTGTTGGTGTCAGTCTTTGTTTCTGTAGATTCTTCAGTTTCAACCACAGAAAGATCATCATGATCATGGTTCTCAGAATCAATGCCCTCGCATTCATCAGCACCCACTTCAGATTTGTCTTCTTCCTCTGAGAAATCTGAATCTGTTTCGACATCCGACAATCCTAAAAAAAAATATCATGTTTCAGAGTAAAAACCATTTTTATTCTTTTAACGTAATTATTGAATATTCTAGATCTAAAGGGAACTTTTATTAATACAGTTTTCAGAGTTATAAGCCCTCAATGAATTTGGCCTGATGTTCTGAAATTACCATGATCTAGGTCCTCAAAGATTCTTGGTATATATGTCTTCCAATCCACAAATCCAGCAGAACCTGAAGGAACAACTCCATTAAAAGTTTAAAGGAATTAAAAGAGTTTAATTTCAAGTAACCCTCCAATGGCAAGATGTCAATGCCCAACTTGCAACGTTTGCTAAAAAGCTTTGTTTAATCATAATCAATAAAATACCCATATTGTTGTTTCTTTAACTTGTATTTTTCTTCATTTACGGTTTTGCGGTCCGGGAAACGACAGTATCTTCCAAACGTTTGATCATGTTAAGGTTTTCGGGTACGATTTTAAATCGGGCATTGTCATCTTTGCGTGGAGGGTCACTTGAATACACGCTTACAATCCCTTAAAACTTACAAATTTATATTCGCTATCTGACATATAATGTACAATGCATACATCAGAACATATTAAGACAAATTTAGACCTTTATTTTTAAAGTAAAATATAATGGGATCAGGTTGAAATAATTCAAAAGCATGTCGAAAAAAATGTTGGAATGTAAATCATGTTGCACGTGATGTGATGCATATATCCATTTTCAAGGACTTTTCAAATTTTATGACCAATAAACTAATTGAAAACGTATGATCTATTTTGGATTTTTAGATAAACATCAGCTCTTACACTTAGAATCAATAATGGTAGGGCTTAGAAATGTAGGCCTATTTTCAAGCGAACCATCATAAAAAGAGGGGCATGTCTGATGCACAAAAGTACCCTTGAAAGAGTCCTCTGATCAAGAACGCACAAAATATTCTCGTTAAAGTTAATTTTCGATTGTGGTTTCCCTTTAAAATTACTTAAACTATTACGCTTTTCAGTTTTCAAGCCAAAAAAGACGATATCTTCTTCATAACTGATCAGATATGGTTTATGTTCTAATCACCTCTTCTATCTCTATATCTGATATGCCGAGTAGGATTTCTGGTAGCAGAATTCTTCAGAACACTTTCGGAAATCCGAGCAGAGTTCACAGGAGTACTAGGTGGAGCTTTCAGGGTCATTGGAGTGCTGTGAGGACTATAGTTAACCGAAGTATCGCAGCTCAGGGGTGAACCATTACTCACTGCATCATCAACAGGACCCTTCAAAGAAAGCTTTTAAGAAGTTTCACTTTTTCCGCGACAAATGACATCTTTTGATCTAAAGCGTTGAAAAATTATAATATTCAACAACAAAAAACATTAAAATGTTGGTTATTACCTTTTCTACGTGATTAGACCCCTTCTCGCTATTCAGCTCTGAATCATCCTGGAGGGACATTCCACCATCATCATTATCTGAGCCGCAGTCCTAAATGAAAGTAAATTTGTAATAAAAAAAGAAAAAGAATGGAGAAATCCCAAATAAATTTCTAAACCCATCTACATGAAGTAAAGCTGTTCTATAAACTAATATAAAAAATCAGGAGCCAAGTTTTAGAACTTAGTAAAGTGGAATCATAAAAAAAGTTCCGAGTAATTGAGATTTAGCCTCATACAATGGTTCAAGGTATAATGAAGTGTCCAGATTCTAATTCAATTGAGAGGCTATATTTGAGACCATAACATAAAGAGGACAGACACAATTAGGTAGTCATGCAGAACCTAATTTTATAGAGAAGTCTTTATGGAACTTAATAAATTTAGAATTTTAATAACTAATTAGTCATAAATTAAATAGGATAAATTGAAAATTATAATAATTAATTCATAAGTAAAAAGTTGTCCCTCCAAAAAAAACTCCAAAAGTTAGTCAAAATTTTAATGTTTAAAAGTTTTTGTTGTAAGCTTCAAGAAACAAAACATAAGGTTGGGCTTATCTACTTAGGATCCAATTCAAGGGAAGGATTATGATGATGATTATTATTATTATTAAAGGACAACCCATCATTCAATGAAATAGGGGTCGGCGCTCCTAGCCGCCAAACGTATCCATGGGGTAACCGAACTGGCCACCCTAGGGAGAAGACTTATACTAGGCGGTCTGCCCAAGACAGCTCCATTAAAAATTAAAATTTAAAAATTTACCCAAAAAATTTCGACATTTATTACTTTTTGAAAAAATCCTGGAAATTTATTTTATTGGAGAATAATGAATAAAATGGCGATTTAAAAAGCAACAATTAAAGTTTAAAATTGTTGTTTTTATAAAAGACGAATACCTTAGAAATTATTGAAGATTTTTTACTGCTACATTGAGATATGTTCAAGACTGGATCTACTTCAGCATAGCAATCAGGTTGAGGTTCATTAATCTGGGCTGACATGAGAGAACCTCTCATGCAATCATCCTGGGAAGAACATTTCTCCAGAGAAGCAGAAATAGCTTTGGGCGCTGATACAACCAATGAAGGTTCTGCTGAAGGTTTAGCATTTAAAAGAGACAACCTTGATGATGATCTGGTTCCAGGGGTCATTAACTTCCTTCCTTTTCTAAACTTGTTTATCTTCGGAGAACCCTTATTAGGCGTAGATTGTGGAGACTTTCTTCCTTCATTCTCTCTTTCTGGACTTGGATAACTTTCAATTACCTAAAGCAGAATATTCTGTTAAATACATGTAGCTAATAAAATCTAACATATCAAGGGCGTAAAAAAATGTGTTCAGGGGAGACTTTATAAGCCTTCAGAGCCGTCCCCTAACCGTTACATAGTTATAAAACACCCCTGAAATAATAAACTTATCTTTAAAATAGAATAAATTTTGATTTGTGTGTCTTATCCGTTTAGATGATTTGTTAAAAGGTTTATTGACGACCAGTAAAAAACGTCAAAACGGCTAAACAGTTCGATCCCATGGTAGGTTTATAGATGGGTATAATTCAAAAAAGTTGTTTCAAAAAATTTAGAATTTTTAAATCCACGAAAAAAAATCGACAAAAGCGCAACAATTTAAAGATAAAAGCGAAGACATGGGGACGAAGCGCCCTGGACACCTAGTATTTCTATGATTGAAAGCAGATGGATCATTAACAAAAAGCTAATATTATTAGTGAATGAGAATAAGGAGCACCAAGCGGGGTGAAAGCCTAACTAAAATGGCCAATTCCAGTATGAGCCTGAACTAAAAATTAAAATCGAAACGAAACAAACAAAACAAAACTGACTGTCAAGGAAACTGTTCTTACGTTTCATCCTACACAGTACACATAAATACATGGTTCAAAAGAACCACATTTAGTTTAAGTTCTTAAATCAAGGATGAAAAAAGGGAAGGAGGGATTCCAGTTCTGGACTGCTAAATGGCCCTTACATCTTTTTGCGTAATTTTGCTACCAACATTTTAAAAATGAAAAATGTTATTCTTCCTTTCCCAACAGCTGAACAGAGAGGTGTAACATGTTAAAAAGGTTTTGAAACAATTTGTCCATTTTAAATTTATCTGGAAAACACGTCCACAAACTTTTCACAGCATAGAGAAACTTCTAAATAGAAGAGATATTTCTACTTGGGGTAAAGAAGGTTCCGTCTTCAGTTTCAAATTTTTTAATGCTAATTTTACATTCTTCCCAGTTTAAGGAAAAACTCCGCAAGACATTTTCGTCCTAGGATTGATCCGAATTAGATTGGAAAATTAAAACCTTGTTGGGCAGTGCCCAAATTCAAAACTGTTTAAGTTTAGGGCCTACAAATTTCTATTATCCCTTGATCATTAATAATTTGTTGCCTTACCCAAAAGGAATGACTGGTGTTCTGGTGACGACCTTGACAGGCAATTTACCATTAGCGCGGGGTTCTTTCTTCTTGTTCTTTCCTAACCAATAAATAAAGTTGTATTCTAAACCCAGGAGAATGTGTAAAAAAATCCCTACTTTGGAAGGGGATTCAAAAAGATAAAAACCAATATGAATCAAAATATGCTTAAATCACCTGGGGTAGGAAATCTGGGTTTCTTTGCAACCTTTAAATTCTTCCTCTGTATTTTTAACAGGTTCTTACCCCCAGAATCCTGAACAGTTAAGGTTTTACTCCAATTCCAATTCCAATTCCAATTCCAATTCCAATTCCAATTCCAATTCCAATTCCAATTCCAATTCCAATTCCAATTCCAATTCCTATTCCTATTCCTATTCCAATTCCAATTCCAATTCCAATTCCAATTCCAATTCCAATTTCAATCTCAATCTCAATCTCAATCTCAATTTCAATTCCAAAGTTTTAATCCGAAACAAACCTCTTGCGAATCATCATCTAAGTATTTCATAGCAGTTGCTCTGTGAAACAAAATAATATTAACTCCATAAAAAGAACTTTATTAAAATAAGAGCAAATTTTGTAAACTTCAAGCATCATTATTTCATAAAGAATTGTATAAGTTATTTTTTTTGTTCCTTTTCGAGGCTTTTGAAGTTCCCTGAGATTTCTTGTCTAGGTCGGAGTCATTTTCAGATGTATCAACATAATCCTAGATTAAGTTGACTAAAATAAATGTGTTCCAACGGCAAAATTACTTTTCTAGGGAGTCGTATTTACTAGCGATGGCAATGCCCGACTCACAACGGAACCCTTGAAACCTTTATTTTATTAATATTGTGGAAGATATTGTGGTTTTCCCAAGTTAATCTGTGTTAAATTCGGATAATTCCTGCATGTTTTTCTGCAGTAGAAATGTAAAAATAATCAGTTTTCAAAATTGTAAACATTGATATTTTATTCATACTTGACCAGGAAAAGCTTTTATGGGTACCATTGTGAATCTTTGCATCGAGGGTCACTTAAAATTACGGCAACAGTCCCTTGAATGAAAAACCCGAAATTTTTAGCATTTTCTTGATTATTGTGAAAACTTCAGAACTATTTAATACCAAAATAATTTGCCTGTATTGATACTTGAGATGAATCTTCAGTGATTCCACTGTCTTTACTGGATATTCTCCTGAACAAGCAAAATTACAAAGAAACATTTTGCAACTTTTTTATGCCTAGGGTAGGGTAGAGGACAGTCAAATAGGGTCGAGTCACATGTAAAAAATAAAAATCGATATTTTAGACATTTTTCTCACCGTTTTATTTTTTTCAATGTATTCTATTTAAGTTAGAGGAGGTCTAAGTTTTTGCTTAACTTGAAATTTGGACTAGGGACATGTATACCACTCCCCTATCATGTAGAGTGAGGTAAAAAACCCTCCCCATATATACTTGACAAAAATAGGCTAACGGGGAAGGGTTGAAATCAATAAATGATTTAAATTAGAAAAGGAAAAATCTTAATCCATTTTTTTATAAAGAATACTTTAATATATATCTGCGTTTAAAATACAATATCTTCTCTTTAGTAATACTTAAAATCAAATTATGTTTGTTTAACGCAAATACAAAGTATTGATTGATAGCTTTTCAAGTTTTTCAGTTTAGATTTTCTACAAGGGTTTTGGTAGTATGCGTTTATTATTAAAGCTAAAATCAGATCCCAATTTTTGTATTTTAACTGCAATCTTGACTAGGTTTTTTATCAAGCTCCAGATTTTAGATTTTTAAGTCAATTAATTTTTCATCGAAAAGAAGTTAGTTATTCACCTTTTCCTTTTGCTAGAGTCTGGACACACCTTTCTCTTGCTGAAGTAATTATTGGCAAACCTAAATCTAAATTGTCATGCTTAGATTTAGAATAAATGATGAATGCAGAGTAAAAATTAACCTTTTAGTACATTTCTCCTTCATACGATCCAGAAAAGACAACTTTTCTTGAGTCTCAGAAATCTGAAAAATATTTCATAATTTCAGAATTTTTTAATGATTTTGAAATACCTTATTAATTAAGCACCTCATCCCTTTCTTTACTTGCTTCAAATAGATGGCTGGAATACATAATTAGACAATAATTATAGCTTACCTCTGTCCTTGGAGTTCTTTTAATATTCAGTGGTTTGTATCTATGTATATTCATTTTGGTTAATGAAAGCAATTTATCAGATTTCTTAACTTTCTAATTAACTTTATTTTCTTTTTTTTCTTAAAAATGAAAATTAACCTTGAGAGTTGGATTACTTCAGCACATTCCTGCAAAAATGATTTGACGGAAAATGAAGGGGACAGTAGAACTGGGTTTATGGCACTTTACTAACACTGATTGTTATAAATGAGAACTAAGTACAAGATTGGGTTTACAGAATCCCCTCCCGCAACAGTCATATTGAAAATTATGAATAACGTTTTAGTGAGCAAGAAGAGGACAATAATTATCATGTTTGAATCAATAAAAAAAAATATTTTAGATTAACAATTTCCTGCATTTCTAGACAATTTTTTAGTAATATTAAAGGGAGTGTTCGCGAAAAATGAAAGGGGGTATAGACTTAATGCGATAAAAAAGCGCTTTTGATCGCTACAAATCTTAGTTCTATCTGTTGCGTCTATAAGGAGAAAATTGTTAAAAACGACTAATACCAAAGAACGTAATGTCCATACAAATTCAGTAATAAAGTTGTCTTTTTCAAGCGTATATATTTTTCAATCCAAGCTGAATATGCATGTATTTATTGAAAATGGGAAATACTAAATATTGAAACAAGAAATTTCCACCTTAAACTTTACAAATGTGTGAGAATTAGTTTTTATTCTTGATTTCATTTTAATTTCCAAGCAGTTGATTGCGAAACATTAAAAATACTGTGCTTTCAAAATAATAAAATATTTATGACATTGAGATATTAAAATAGTAATCTTATTATGTTCTTAAAATAAGAATGGCAAGATTCAACTAGAAATGCGTAAAATTATTCACTAGAAATAACTCATCTTTATTAACCAATAAAATGTGGAAACCTAGATTCTTAAAATGACTCGGCTTTAATTTATCCTTTTCCAGATAATTTTATCAACAGTGAGGTTAGTTTTGAATTGCCGATTATACTCCAAACAGGAAAATGAGATTTGTTCTGAAAACGCGACAAGCATAATGGGACATAGTTATCCTCCTCATGCTGAATAAAAAATATTGGTTCTAGTTTGGTGTGCACCCATGATTAACACTCATTGTTAGTAAAGGGCAATAAGCCTGTTTAGGAACTATAGAATACAGATTTTTTTTCATCAACTGCAAATTCACAAAATTGTTTTAACCATGTACAGGGTTACCCATAACAGATAAGACTTTAAAGACGACATGAAACTCTTTTGATACAACCATTTGAGGGTTGCATTTTGGGATCTGTCAGAAATACAGTTTTCAAATGGTATATAAGAGGGATTGGAAGTGATAAAAACAAGTTTAGCGCTGCATAGGAAACTATTAATGTAAGGAAACAGACTGAATATATTCCGTATAGTCGTATCTGAATTCTCATCCCTGTACATATGAAAAATAATTAACCTGAAAAGATCCTTTCAGATTAGGATCGTCATATAAATTATCATAGACATCCATTTTCCTGAAAAAATTGACGTTCAAAGGATACACATATTTATACCATCCAAGGAAGAATATCTTCCATTTTTCAAAACCTTGAAAAGTTTGAGAATTACATAAAAAGGTATTACAATTATTACAAAAAAGACAGAAAAAAACTGTTTTAACACATAATGTAACATTTTTCTTGAAAAAGAAAGATAAAATGATTTGGTAATTGACAATAAATTTTATCAACGTTCAGCATCATGAAGAGTTTAAACAGTGTGTACTACATTGAATAAAGATTAAATGTTGAAGACTTGACTTTAACGCTTTTCAATATGGTATTTGATTATGACTTCTTTACCAATTTTAAGCATCATGGCATTTGAATAGTATACAAATACAATGAATAAAGATTAAAAAAGATATGTTAAAGTAAACTTGACTTTAACAATTTAAATTTAAAAAGGAAATGCCAGGGGATGCAGAGAAAAAATGGCGAATTCGCAATTAAGCATTAACATACAAAATTTGATAATTTGACTTTATCTAATGTATTTAACGCTGTAATCATGGTAAAAGTCCAACAGCTTCTGAAGAATCTTCTTGTTAGTTAAAAATGACCTCCATCACCTAAATGCAATAAAAAGTCTGAGCATGTTTTTTGCTATTTGAAATCTTAGTAGTCTTTAATGATAATATAATTTGTTTAAAGTCTAACTTTAAGATTCATCCATCTAATCAAAACTATCCCCGGGTAAATTAAAGACAAGTCTAGGTCCAATGACACCTTCAAAATAAGTTATTAAATTCTTCGATGTCTCTAACATACAAGTATGCATTTTTAAAGGAATTAAAGGCCTAATTTCAAGTGATCCTCAATTTCAAAAGTGGTTTGTTTGATTAAAAACAGTATTCTATTAAGGTGAAAAACGATATTACTATTACTTGTATATAGAGGATTAATGGACACCATTATGAATCAGACATGCTTCCCCAAAAACGGAGGGCTAAATTAAATAGCATAACAAGTCACTTTGAACTTGTATAAATATTTTACCTCTGAGCACTCCAAGAACTCAGTAACCTTTCCAACTGGGCTAGTATTCAATGACTGATATCCATCATCCTCCTAACAGCAATGACATATTTTGTTAAGAGTAAACATACTTACAAACAGTTGTTTGTTAAAGACTTTATTATAAATAAATATTCCGCTTTAACCAAAACAAAAAGGCGTTTGTTGAAAACTTTGTTATTCCACTTTATACCAAACAAATCCCGGGGGGGCTGGCCGATTGGATTTTGCGGGGACAGACAGACAGACTTAAAGCATAAGTATAAGCTTAAAATATGTCTACTAACAACCACAATAACCATGTGGAAACATGCGGAAACACATTACACAACATTGAACATTGTTTACACAAACAGCTTGGCAACAATCAAAAACACAACAACATTGATTACGCTAAATACAACTCCATTGACTACCTGGACATCTTTGAAACAATCAAAAACAATAACGTTGATTACGCTGAAAATTTTAGAACAATAAAAAACAACCACATTGATATTGATTATACAGATAGCTTGGCAACAATCGGAAACACAATAACATTGAATATGCGGACAGCTTGGCAACAATTGGAACAACAACATAAAACAAAAAGTTGTGTGTCACTGTATTATTTATCCCTAAATCAAAACAAAAAGGTGTGTGTTGAGCACTTTATTAACAGCTAAAGATGTCTTATACTATATTTTTGACAAGAAGGTTAGGGGGGGTGTTTTCTAGTCAGTGTTGCATTTTTGTCAAGTAATAGACAAAGACATGAGCACTGATATGGACATGACATTACACAGGCTGATTCAATAAAAGTGCAGAAAGGACAGCACAGGGAAGTAAGAAGCAATTAAGTATGAGAATATGAGAGAGCATTTTTTAAGGAGCCAGTGAACCCAGCAAATACAAAACAAGAGAGGAAATGATACACAGAAGAGAACAGACGAAAACAAATCAATTCCTTAAAAGAAAAAATTCTTTATTTTTACTTTTATGACTGACAGAGATAAGGACCAGAGAACATAACTCATTTATGTTCGATAATCCAGCTTTCTAAAAGTCGTAAGCAAATTAATGCAACATGCGATTGACAAAAATCAAAATCATTTATCCAAACCTATTAGTTAAGACTAAGGAAAAACAGGAAGCAAAATTAGCCCACGTTAAATAAGTTTTCACTCTGGTTAATAGGGATATCCATTGTCAAGTTAAGACAACGGTTCAACGCAAATTGTTGGGGTACATAACTTTTAACCGATCTTGGGCAAATCATAATAAAAGAAAGACCTCAATAACAAACTGGAAATAGGTTTACTTATATATCGTTTAATTTATATGCATGAGCTTGTGCCCACACCCCTTAATCAAAATAGATTATTTAAAAATTCATTCTTAAAACAAAAATAAAAGGTGTGTGTTGAGCGCTTAATTATTCTTCCTGAACCATATTCAGGCTGATGTCTAGTTTACCCAAAATAGTCGGGGGGATGGGGGGTTCCCCTGTATTTCCTTTTTGTGATACAAATCTATAACATTTGATACGTTTTTAGAAAGCCCTTTGGCTCTACTTAAAAAATCTGCAAATTTTTTTTGCAAATTTGCACAATTTCAAATATTTATTTCAAAATCAAGCTATGAAGCAAAAAATATGAAAAATCTTTGCAAAAATCTATGCAAAAATTGTGCAATCTGCTTCCTTTCGATTAAAACTTTCCAAAGAGCTATACGAGCCAAAATCCAATAATTCTAAATAGGTCTAAGGATAGATTTAGTCAGGTAAAGGTAAAATAAGGCATTCAGGACTCGTGCAGTAGTTTTAAAACCCCATCTTTGATCTGAAATTGAGGGGCATGTGCTAGTTTTAAAAAGTCCTAAAATTTGAACAGCCAATACTTTTTTAGTTATCTTTAAAAAAACGTTAAAAAGGTTAACTCCTCTTTAAATGAAATTTGGAAATTATAAGAAAAATACGAACTTTTGATAAATCCATATATACCCCATCCCCCTATTTCTAGTCCTACCATGGATACGTCAGTCTCCTCAACAGAATCCTTCATGAATGTCTTGATGAGAATTTCTGTGTAGGGTTCAGCAGCTATCTTAGAATATCCTTAATATATATACGAGGTGTGTTTGATCAAGAATGCGAATGATGTGTGATTTCTCTATTTATTGGAGAATTTGTAGGACTTTTAGCTTGCTAGAAAGGTATTGTTATATATGTATGAATTAGCATAATGCTATGCATACCAAATTACTATTAGTTCACACAAAACTAATTATTACACACATCACGAGACAAATACTTTATTTATTCAAAAATTGATATCAAATGATTATTATGTAGAATGCAGGAATATAATTTTGAGACTCTCTAACAGAAAACCACTATTATTCTCCTCTCCTTGTACAGTAGATCATCATCGACTGACTCTGGTTTCTGTCCAGGTTGACCTGTCACCTAGGTCAGGAATCCCTATTTTCCCCAAAATGCGAGGTGAACTATCCATTGGATATCCCGGTTTCTTTCGGGCCTCTGAACTCGTTGTCAGGTTAGAAATAGATTTTACCCACTAGAATATATACAACAGAAAATAGAGATAAATATTCCCTGTTCACAAAATTATCGTTTTGCTTTTGCTCAACTGCTACAGTATTTTTGTTATCGTTTGAAATTCAGTCTTCAACCATATTGTTGGTTTAAATATTTCCTAGGCAAGTTTTTCATGCATTAAATTTTTGTTTACCCAAAGTTTAGAAACTAAAACCATATAAATTGTTTTGGTTCTCAGCACAAACAAAATAGGCACCATTTGATCATTTTAAAATACTTCATACCCAGAAATTCAGCAAAAAAAACCCTGCAAATATTTTTGGCTCCTCTATGCAAACATATCTAATTTCCAGGGGGGGTGAATTCTTTTTGACAGGGGGAAAGATTTTTAAGAAATATGCAACTGTGAAAGACGATGCCAGGCCGCGTTAAATAGTTCCACAAGATTCAACAGAATGAGATAGAACAGATACAGGGCACAGTACTGATAAACATCTACACGTGTGATATCAATAATTACTCTAGTTCTGAACCCTCTAGTAATAAGTTATAAGAAATATATATACTGGAAGTTATTTACACGTTTTTATTAGAGTCTGACTCACATCCTCTATATTGGTGACCCCGACTTTGAACATACAGTTAAACACTATCCAGTTTCGTGATNAGCTTTCTTCTCTGCCAAGCTCTCCGCCACTCAACAGAGGTACTCCGCCTTCGATAGAGAACTCCTAGGAGTGTTTCTTGCTCTCCGCCATTTCCGCTTTGAGTTGGAAGGATGAAAATTTTATATAGTCCTTGGGCCTCACCTCTACATATGGTTCAAAAATCTGATGAATCCTGGCGTCCTTGCGGCGATTACCACCGTTTAAACAATGTTACCAGACCAGACAGGTATCCTCTCCCTAACATTCGTGATTTTAAAAGCAATTGAAGAGGTTGCAAGTTTTTCTCCAAACTCATCCTAGTGAAGGGTTACAATCAGGTTCCCATGAGTGAGGCAGATATTTGTAAAACTGCCATTTGGATTGTTTTAGTTTTTATATATGCCATTTAGACTGAAAAATTTGGCTCAAACATTTCAACGCTTGATGGACAGGATCTTTAGAGGATTACCCTTTGTTTTCATCTACTTGGATGACGTCATGATTGCCATTCGGACCAGGAAACTCCACATCAGGCATCTCCGGGTTGTCCTAGAGCTGCTGGTTCAGAATGGATTAGTGTTGAACCTGGATAAGTGTAGTTTTGTACAACACAAGATCGAGTACCTGGGACATAAGATTACTGTTGATCGCATCATTCCACTACGTCGTCATGAAGATGCCCTACTCCTCCAACCACGTCCCCAGGATGTGCGTGGTCTCCAGAGGTTCCTAGGCATGATCAACTTTTACCGCCGTTTTTTACCTGGAATTGCAAGAACTCTCCGCCCTCTCACTGATGCCCTAGCTGGAAATCCTCGGGTTCTTAACTGGTCCCAGGAGTTGCAAGACGTCTTTGATAGAGCCAAATCCGCCCTTTCTTCCACTGTGTCTCTCACACATCCTTCTCAATCCGCCGAGGTGTCACTCGTCACCAATGCCTCCAACACACACGTGGCAGCAGCTCTACAGCAGAAAGAGTCAGGCGGTTGGCGCCCCCTAGCTTTCTTCTCTGCCAAGCTCTCTGCCACACAACAGAGTACTCTGCCTTCGATAGAGAACTCCTGGGAGTGTTTCTTGCTCTCTGCCATTTCCGCTTTGAGTTGGAAGGACGAAAATTTCATATACTGACTGATCATCTTCCCCTGGTATCAGCTCTCTCACGTGTTTCTCCGCCATTGTCCGCCCTTCAGCAATGCCAATTATCCTATATCTCAGAATTCACCAGTGATCTCCGCCATACACCTGGAGCTGCAAATGTAGTGGCTGACAATCTCTCCCGTCCCCCTCCAAAATCTCCCCCTGCTCCACAGCTGCCTCCTTCCCCTGGAGTTAAGGTGTCTGAGGTGTCGGCAGTGTCTGAGGTGTCAGATTCAACAACTCCATCACCTTTTCCAACTTCTTCAGTGATTAGTTTTTCAGAATTAGCCAAAGAACAGCTGTCCTGCCCTGATATACTCCGCCTAAAGGTTTCCCCCACCCTCCGCCTCGTAACTGTTCCAGTACAGGATGGTTCTCTGCTCTGTGACGCAAAGACCAAGGTTCTCCGCCCATTGGTCCCATCTTCTCAAAGGTTTAACATTTTCTCCGCCTTACATGGAATATCACATCCTGGAGTTCGTGCATCCAGACGTCTGATTTCTACAAGGTTTGTCTGGAGGGGCTTAGCCAACAACGTCCGTGACTGGTGCAAAACCTGCCTGCAGTACCAACGAGGAAAAGTCCTCCACCATGTTCACATTTGCCCTGAAAAAATTCTGGTACCCTTCAGAAGATTTGCACATAAGCATGTAGATCTTATTGGTCCCTTACCCTCATCTCATGGTTTTACATACCTCTTCACATGCATCGACAGATCAACAAGATGGTCTGAGGCTATACCTCTAACTGGGATTTCTGCGGCGGAGTGTGCCTCCGCCATGTTCCATGAATGGATCTCAAGGTTTGGCGTACCTGCAGTGATTACAAGTGACAGAGGAGCCCAGTTCACTTTATCCCTCCCTTCAGTCCAACGGCATGGTGGAAAGGTTCCACAGGCAGTTAAAGAATTCCCAATTGATTTTAGATCTACTTTCGTAGTCAGCCCTAGAAATAATTTTCATCATTTTGTAGACGGTTGAATACTATACATATACATCCTAGCTCTAGTTTGAATTAAGAAACTAGTAAGTTTAGGATCAAAAGACTCAGGCAGAGAAACTTCTTCTCAAACAGTTTAAAAGTACCCTTCAGTGAAGTCATCTCCTTCATAAACCATTCTTGGAGTTGAGTATAATTACACTTAACTCGTTATTCTGATTTTTTGATCTTGTCATTGTAGAAAGTCAAATGAGCTTCTACAGTTCTGATATGTTGATTTATGTTGATTTATGTTGATTTATGTTGATTTATCTTGATTTATGTTGATTTTATGTTGATTTATCTTGATTTATCTTGATTTATGTTGATTTATCTTGATTTATGTTGATTTATCTTGATTTATGTTGATTTATCTTGATTTATTTTGATTTATCCTGATTTATCTTGTTTGTTAAAACTAAACTTTTCGCAGTTTTTTTTATAAATGCTTCTTTGTTCTTTTCTATGTTCTGATGTTGATTTTCCATCTTTTTGACGATTTTATCTTTCTATCCTTCTTCCAAAAATTTAAGAATCTCTGCCATAAATACTTTTTCTCCCGCACAATGTACTGCAAGACATTACCCTTAGTCTGTTTAATTGATTTTAGATTCCCTACGTGCACCTCTAGCCTCCTCCAATTGGTTTGAACACCTACCATGGGTTCTATTAGGTTTACGTACATCTCCCAGAGAAGACTCCGCCACAGCCGCCTCTGAAGCTGTTTATGGTTCCGAGTTAACCCTGCCTGGCCAGTTCCTAGAAATACAAGATCCTCCAACAAATCTGTTCTATGAAAACCTTAAAAATTTGATGTCTGGTTTTCAACCTGTTCCGCCTTGTCATAATACTCCTGCAGCTGACACTCTTTCAGAAGTTATTCCTGCAGAACTCTCATCTTGCCCAATGGTTTTTATAAGCAAGGATGGACATGTTGCTCCTCTAGCCCCCCTCTCTACGAAGGTCCTTAAAAGGTTTTAGCCCGCTCCCTTAAAACCTTTCAGCTCCAAGTTTGCAGGAGTGTAGAAGTGGTTTCAGTTCAATGCCTCAAACCAGCTTTCACAGCAGATGATGAGGCTCCAGTAGAACCTTCACGCCGGGGCAGACCCCCACGCCAACCTCCTCCGGTTCTTCCTGATCCCCCTAGACGTAGAGGACGACCTCGGAAAGCTGTTGCAGAAGCCTCCGCCGTTACTCAACCAAAGAGGAAAAGAGTGACTTTTAACCTAAAACCAAAGATTTTACACCAAAGGCTTCAACTAATTAATGTATGCTCAAACCAAGCGAAGCCTACGCATGAAATATACAAGGTTCTTTAATATAGATACAAATTTTTCCTGAAAGAGGAGACAACAAATATTTGGGAAAAGGTTTTACCTGTAATCTCTTCAAGAGATTTTGGCCACTTTGGAGTGAGACCAAAAGCTATTCGAGCAGAAAGCAGTAGTGAGGAGGCAAGCAGACTTAAAGAAACTTTAAATACATTAATCCACAAACATTTATTTAATCTGTATGTAGGACTGTAAATGATTGTACAGATAAGAAAAATAAACTTGCTAACTAGCTAGGTTCAAGCATTTTGAACTGCTATTTCTCTTGGTCAGATATTTGTATAGGGAGAAATCTTTCATGTTCAATACTTTTTGTTGAATATACATATTGTCACATCTTTAACTTGCTTAATACAAAACATCAAGGACTATTAAGTATGAACTTGGAACATATCTAAACCTTTTTACTGAGCATGTTCCTTTAAAAGGTATAAAACCTAAATTAGATTGGTTTTTACAAATTGTATCATTCAAAATATTTCAAAATTACACAAGTCAAAATATTACAGAATACCAATTTAAATTTTTTTTGTTCTCTTACCTGGGCCTGGCATCTATAAATACTTCCTCCTGCATTGCCAAGTCCAGGAAATATTTGACATATTGGTAAAAATATGCCTTAGCCTCCCTTCAGTATACCGAATAAATAATCAAAGGTCAAATCTTTTCAAAATTAAAAACTGAATTCATTGAGCAAAGTCATTTTTTTGTCAATTTTTCAGAGCTCAGTTTCCAAACTTTTGAAGACCAGGGGGGATAAATATATGTATTATGTATAGAGTAAAAATAAATTTGCAACATCATGAAAAAGACATTTATTGAATTTAACCTTCAAATCCCTGAAACTGACTATTGGACCATTGTTATGGTGATCAGTAGGCAGGCAGGCATAGGAGGTCCACATCTCTTAATATTTATAATTTAGTTATTTGTAGAAGCATAGGAATTCTACATTGATTGGGTTGACTCATATCTAGACTAATGTTAATTTAGAAATTTATCACAGCATTTAGTAATTTCAACAAGAGCTGCCAAACTGAGAACTGTTAATTGGGCACAAGAAAATAAACAAATTGAAAATCAATTTATCCTAGTGTTAAAGTTAGGTAAGGTAATAATATTCCCAGATAAATATGTAAAATAAATGAAGTCTCAAACTATTTGAGAGAAAGAAGACCTTTATATTATCCTAAAGTTCAGCCAAAAGAGTTAACTGCAAACTTTAGCTCCAGCTAAAGATAATTTAGCTCCAGCTAAAGATAACTGCATAACTAGAACATAATGATAAAAATTTGCTAATGAATTTTTTTATTAAAAACGTTGTTCTTAATTCCAGTTTAGATTCTTCAAAAAAGAAAATAAAAAAGATTCACCTATAATTATCCTCATAATGCCTTTATTTGTCACCTGTAAAATAACAAGCAGTAGGCAGGCAAAGATTCCACTTGAAGTATTTCAAAATCACGATTCTAGTAAAAAGTCCAAAAACTACTTTTTACACTGCAAGTTTTGATAGTAAGCTGAATATTTACAATGAACTCCTCATTTATGGGATAGGCTCTGCTGTACAATATTTGTTTATTATAATCAATTTTAGTTCAAAACATCAAACTTCGACAGGAGATATTGCTATGTAAACAAACAAACAAACAAACAAACAACCAAAACAAACACCCAAATCAAACAAACGAACAAACATCAGCCATCATTTCATAGAAGTCCTGGAACTGTTGTCCATATGTTAAAACTTGAGTGCAATTATCGTAAATGCTTGATATTCTAGAAACATTGTAATACGGCATGTATAGATTAACTGTATAATGTGACCCGTTAAGAAATCAGCATCAAGTTCATAATATCAAATTTCCCCATACAATCAAACATTACCAATTTAAATTCTGAATTAAATATAGATCCTGTTTATTTAGAATTGATACTTACTCGAGAGATATGAAGTCTGATAATGGGAAACGATTCTTTGTAAACGCATTCAATTCCGAGCATTTGGGAACATTTGTGTCCTGAAAATGAAGCACATTTACAAAAAATACCTATATTTGTTCTATTCACTATAATATAACTATATAGTATCGTTCAAATAAGGAAAGGCATAGGATGACCAATCAGCTATTGGCCTAAAAAATAACTGGGAAAAGGCACTAGGGGGGGGGGGGGGGGGGCACAAAACGTATTACTCTCCAGTGTTCAAGCATAATTTGCATTTTCGTAGGACGCTGATTTTGAGCATGCGAACTCACCAATATGTATTGTAACGTCAAATGCAATTTAAAAAAGATCGGAGCACAAATGCGAGTGCGCGTGCGCTTCAAGTAGAAAAATACGACTTTTTCATATTGTCACGCGCTTTGCACCGTTAAATGAACTTGAATTTGCATGAGGACGCTATATAATCCCTGAAAAGAAGGAAATAATTGATTATGAGAAATCCATTAACAAAGAGTTTAACTTAATTCCACAATCTGAATCCACAAACAAAGTAATCGCAATATTAACTATTGAAAAAATGATTTCTTGTTTCAAGCAATTAGGAGTCAATATATTCAACCTTCTCCTCAAACTTTGCAGCCAAAAGAAGAGAGCCTAGACAAACCAAGAACAGCTGGGGATTCTAAAAAAATTATTTTATTCTTTCATCAATCAAAATAATTTAGAGGTATGATTCTAATGAGAAAAAAGGTTTAAAATTTAATCTAGCATGACTGTCCATGAAGTTTGATCTGCATATCATGACCATCTATATCGTATGACCTGTATATCATGACCATCTATATAGTATGACCTGTATATCATGACCATCTATAAAGTCTGATCTGTATACCATGACCATCTATATAGTATGACCTGTATATCATGACCATCTATATAGTATGTTCTGTATATCATAACCATCTATATAGTATGACCTGTATACCATGACCATCTATATAGTATAATCTGTATACAATGACCGTCTATATAAAATAACATATATATATACATATAATGACTATCTATATCGCATGACCTGTGTGCCATGGCCATTGGCCATCTATATAGTATGACATGTATACCATGACCATTTAAATACATGACCTATATACCATGACCATATGTATAGTGTGATCTGTATATCATGACCATCTATATCATATGATCTGTATACCATGACCATCTATGAAGTATGATCTGTATACTATGACCATCTATAAAGTATGATCTGTATACCATGACCATCTATATCATATGATCTGTATACCATGACCATCTATATTGTATGATCTGAACACCATGACCATCTACATAGTATTCAACCTGTATATCATGGCCGTCCATGAAGTAGTCAACAATTTTGACTGCAAGGTGCACAGTGCAGTTGGTTAACTGCAGCTTTTCAGCAACCTTACTAGTCCAGTCTACCAGAACTCGCCTAGAAAATATTATAAATATTACTATATTCAAGAACATTGAAATAACTGCCGCGCTTGTAACCCTTACATGCCCTAGGAACGTTTTCGACCTATAATTTGGTTTTATTTCTAAAATTAAATGCAGATCTAATTTACTACTCCGTAATTTTTATGAAGAAATTTAACTAAAAATTAAGACATCAGTGGCCGAATTTAAAGAATTTGAGCGGCGGTTTAAATTTAAGCCGCGGCTTAAATATGGTTGGTTCCACTTAAAATTGTATCAAATGTTTCAAGATTTAAGCCGGCGCTAAAATTAAACCGGGGTTTGGCGGTAAATCCGCGGTAAAACCGCGGCTCAAATTATCTAAATTCGGCCACACAATGGCTTTATTAATATCTTGTCAGCTGTGTTTTGAGATGGAATTAGAGAGCCAATTTAAACCTAGGAAGTAAAATGTTGCGGATCCGAATCCTGAAAATAGCGAAAAAAATGTCGAGATGAAAAAAATATACACCAGTCCTTGGCCAATGTTTAACCAAATATAAAGAATATATATTAGAGTGGAGTTTACGGCCATTTTGTTGTACTGTTTCCATACTGCGGTGTACTTCACATATTTGTGCTATAAAACCTTTTGGGCCCTGGAATAGAAAATCTAAAATTAATATTAAAAGATAACCAAATTATGAAATAGGCTGGTTTTATCATTGACCAATGATCTTTCACTTTAAAAACGATGATTTTTTGTTATAAATATAAATCAAATGATGTTCTTTAGTCACCTTATTCATTTTATAAAGTTTATTTAACAGCTTTAAAAAATTCGAAATTGAAATGGATAGTCAAGGGAACATGCTGTATCAATGTACTCTACTGCATATAATTTGTAAACATTTACATGATTTGTACACTTTGAACTCCCTTTCAGGTTGAAAGGGACTGAAAAAATTCATACCGAAGGATTGTCTAAATTCCACTCTAATATATATTCTATTCTCTATGTGTATAACCCATGATGATCATGTGGCTGAAGGAAGCTATTATTAGCTATTATTTATAGACAATATTACAATACCTTCTCGATAGCTGTGGAGACTGCCTTTTAAATTCTGGAGTTAGTAGTTCCCTTTTCTTCAACCAAGCGATTATGTCCTAAAGATTGTTTTATCAGAAAACCTGCAGAATTTGAATGTAAATACAGCGAGTAGTTTCTTTGGATGAACCCATGAGTTAAGAAAGTTACAGAGATCGATTGAAAGAGGTGGGGGGGGGGGGGGGGGGGAGGCAAGCCACACCAGCATAGCTTCCTGTCCACAATTTACTCACATACATAGACTCGCATCACACCGCTCACCCGTAGGGCTTCCTTAGCCACACCCATATATCTTCCGGCAAAATTTCTACTTTTGAATACTTATTAAAGAGGAATGCAGCGTTCAGTTAAGATTCTAAAGACGTCATGGCATCTATTATAACCTCTGCTTATTTATCATATTTTTTGGGGTAGTATAAGTAAACATTCTAACTCCTTGGACCAAAAGTTGTAAAAATTTTTATCGGATCAGTGTTTCAGTGTAAATCATGAGTTGCAGCATTTGCTTCTACCCATATAGCTTCCATTCCACAATCTCACAATAAAGACAACTTTTCAAAGAATTTAAATATGCCTTAATAAGTACTATTTACACAAAATGTTCTCATGAGCAATATTACGTTATGAAACTAAGGCATTATCTTTCTGAAAATGTATTCATTTTTAATGTAAATTTGGTTTCCACTCTGTAAAAGGACAGTGAACTTTCCTGGTAAGAAGTGGAAGTTTTTGCAATTTCCTCATCAACCACAATATTTCGTACATTTGGACTGATGTTAATCTTCTCTAACATATTTTTGAAATTGCGGATAAGTTCAATCTCTGCAAGAGACAATGCAGTTTTGTGTATGATTAGTTTTTTAAAAGTAATAAAAAAACAATTTTGTATCAATTATTGTCGCATAACGTTGCCAAAGGGAAGTTTAAGTAATTTATGGCTGAAATTAAGTATTAAAAATTACGACATTTTGCCGGAAGATATACAGGTGTGGTAAAGGAAGCGCTTAGATGCGAGTCTATGTATGTGAGTAAATTGTGGAGAGGAAGCTATACTGGTGTGGCTTGCCTCCCCCCCCCCCTTCATTGAAACCTACGATATGTGATATTTTTCACAGTATGTTCTATTGTGTACAAGTACTGTACACGACCAATCAGCAAACATCTGTATTCAGGGATATTTAAGAATCCTTTTGATATGAAACACAAATTCTTCAAAAATAGGCGGAATTAATAAATGTTATGTTTCATGTTTGAAATTGGAGTATTTCTTTAAATGTTGTGAAACTTTCCCCCTGAATAGGTATTATATGTAACAAGTGGCCGTGAGATGGCATTTTAAAACCCTTTAGTAAAAACGTAGCTTGTTGTGCTAAGTCAACTGTAGGCCTATGTAGCCCACCCAGTGAAAGGAGATAAGCAGTCTGTGTATGTACCATCAGTACAGTACACTGTACTTAGAGGGATTGTCGTTGTATATAGTCTTAAGTGACTTCCAATAAAAGACGGACAGCATGCTTAGATACAGTAGCCAGCAATCCCTTATCTCATTAATAATGGGAAAAATAAAGTCTACAATTGTCTCCAGCCGATTTTCAGTTAAAAACTGTCGTCTTTGATGTAATATTACTAATTTGTAACAATACAAATAAAAGTTAAATTTAAAAATCCTTGGAAGTATTTTGGATTAAAAACGGCAGAAAACAACAATTTCACCATTTAGTGGTTATTCTTTTATGCTGTCTGCCCTGATATCATTGGCGGAGACTGAAGTTATTTCAGGGACTCACAATGTCAGTCCTTCAATATAACAAAATCCTTTGCCCTGCGTATTTACCTCGATATATTCCGGATGGTTGAGTTGGATTGATTTCACCATACTTCTGAAAAAATCACACAAGTTAAACAACAAAAAAAACGAAACTGAGCACGAAATCACATTTTTTGATATATTTACAAAAATAATTTACAAGACACATAAATATGCATCATTTTTACATATACCCTTTGTAACTTGGGGTTAAAAAACCATGCCAATTAACACATAATTTTTAAAAGAAAAAATTAACGAGAACAATTTTTTCTGGTTTTGGACGAAGCACTCTTATTATTTCTTGATCTTTGACTGATAGAACTCCTGTAGGGTGGAGTTGATCTTCGACCATGCCAATTAACACATAATTTTCAAAAGAAAAAATGAATGAGAAAAAAATTATTCTGGTTTTGGACGAAACACTCTTATTATTTCTTGATCTTTGACTGATAGAACTCTTGTAGGGTGGAGTTGATCTTCGAGGGAGTGAATCCGATAAACTCCAGAATCTCTTCCATTACAGTGAACACGGACTCTAGATAATAAACTATTCAACTACAAAAAAGAGCTAGACAAACTTAAAAGTTTAACTTTTAACAGTACACGAAGTGATATGTTGGAGTATTAAAATTCAATGTTTTAGACTACTCGACACAATTCTGAGATCTGAAGGGTTTGGCGGAATATGAGAGTGGGTACCTGCTCTTGCGAGCTGTGACTCTTGGAAAACTGGTTCAAATATTCCTGAGGTCATGGGGGTACTTGTTAAACCCATGCTTTTGTTCCCCAACAGAAGCGCATAGTCCTCTTCTGATTGCAATGAGGAGCAACTGCTGACCCCATGGGAGTCTGAAACTGTGACATCTTGAATAAAAAAAATCGTACAATATGTACAGAGTGGCCAAAACTTGTTTGAAAAAATCCGTACAAAAATCCGTACATTTTCAGAGGAAATCCGTACAATCCGTACAATTTTCGAAAAAAAATCCGTACAATCCGTACAATTTTTGAAAAAAAAAATCCGTACAATCCGCACATTTTTTTGAACAAATCCGTACATTTAAAAAAAATCCGTACAATTTTCGAAAAAATCCGTACAGTCAGTACACTAGAACTTAGAACTTAGAACTAGAGAAATAGATAACTAGAGAACTAGAGAAATAGAGAGCTAGAGAGCTAGAGAACTAGAGAACTAGAGAACTAGAGAACTAGAGAACTAGAGAACTCGAGAACTCGAGAACTCGAGAACTCGAGAACTCGAGAACTCGAGAACTCGAGAACTCGAGAACTCGAGAACTCGAGAACTCGAGAACTCGAGAATTCGAGAACTAGAGAACTGGAGAACCAGAAAACCAGAGAACAAGAGAGCTAGAAAGCTAGAGAACTAGAGAACTAGAGAACTAGAGAACTAGAGAACTAGAGAACTAGAGAACTAGAGAACTGAAGAACTAGAGAACTAGAGAACTAGAGAACTAGAGAACCAGAGAACCAGAGAACTAGAGAACTAATGAACTAGATAATAGAGAAAAAGAGAACTAGGAACCAGAGAATTTGAAAACCAGAGAACCAGAGAACTAGAGAACTAGAGAACTAGAGAACCAGAGTACCAGAGAACTAGAAAACTAGAGAACTAGAACACTAGAACACTAGAGAACACTTCTGGGATCTCGAAAATTATGAATGAATTTTGATTGTCAATTGAAACGTTAATCAATCTAATATTATTTAGAATGCAGAAAATAAGTTAAACTAACTTCATTTTGACGAGATTTTTTTTTAAATTTTCATGAAAAACTTGCTGAAATGAGTGAAAATTAAAAAAACCAGTGTATTTCCAGGATAAAAATCCGTACAATCCGTACAATTTGAAAAAAAATCCGTACAATCCGTACAATTTTAGGGTTACAAAATAAAAAATTCCGTACAATCCGTGCAATCCGTACATTTTGGCCACCCTGTATATATTAAAGATTTAGGACTAGAGTTGGGTATGAGATATTGTCGATTTTATAACATTCAGAATTTTTAGGCTGTCAGGAGACCCAGTATGATCCGAGAGGTTTAACATATTCTAAAATTGAATTTTCTGAAAGTTTTCCATTATTACACTACTTGACTCTGGCAAAAAGATCTCTCAGCTGAACGATAAATTTTGCTTATGTATTTTGTCATTCAAAATTTTGCACTGTGTTAAAAAAACTGATAAAAAAATTTTAATTCTACGAACGACTTGAATATATTTATGTTAAATCTTCTAAAAACCCAAAATTCTAAAATATCTAAAAAAAGTGATAATCGATACCTAATTAAAGTATTGTTAACATGAAAATTCTGAATCAGGGAGTTTCAAGTGTACAATTAATTAGTTCTTTTTGAAAATCAAGGACGTTACTCATTGTTATGTACTTACTTAAAACACACTTGGAGGTCTACATTGGTCTACATTTTTCAATCACTTTCGATAACCTTATACCTATTGTTTTATGAACCCGACCCCCCCACCTTAGGTTTTTTCTCTAAAATATGTTTAATCTGAACTAAGAAAGGTGGAGTCGAGGTGGGGCGGGGGGGATGTTCAACGATTTTTATGTATAACCTTGCGAGAGGGAGAAGTCTGGAGTATCATTCTCGTTATTTAGCAGCTCCTGAGCTATCTTATACTCCTCTGTAGTCTCAGGTATAGGATACAGAGGCTCAACCATACCACATACAGATCTAAACATTAGCTCCTGAGCTATCTTATATTTCTCAGTAGTCTCAAGTATTGGATCCAGGGGCCAACTAAATAACATTCAGATCTAAACATTAGGAACTATCTCATACTTCTCAGTAGTCTCAAGTATAGGATACAGGGGCTCAACTACACCAAATACAGATCTAAACATTAAGAGCTATCTTATACTACTCAGTAGTCTCAAATATAGGATCCAGGGGCTCAACTACAACACATACAGATCTAAACATTAGAAGCTATCTTATACTACTCAGTAGTCTCAAATATAGGATCCAGAGGCTCTTGAGCTCCTGAGCTATCTTATATTTCTCAATAGTCTCAAGTATAGGATCCAGGGGCTCAACCATACCACATACAGATCTAAACATCAGCTCCTGAGCTATCTTATATTTCTCAGTAGTCTCAAGTATAGGATCCAGAGGCCCAACTACACCACATACAGATCTAAACATTAGGAGCTATCTTATACTACTCAGTAGTCTCAAATATAGAATCCAGGGGCTCAACTACACCACATACAGATCTTAACATTAGGAACTATCTTATACTACTCAGTAGTCTCAAGTTTAGTTTCCAGGGGCTCAACTACACCAAATACAGATCTAAACATTAGGATCTAGCTAATACTACTCAGTAGTCTCAAATATAGGATCCAGGGGCTCAACTACACCACATACAGATCTAAACATTAGGAGCTATCTTATACTACTCAGTAGTCTCAAATTTAGGATCCAGGGGCTCAACTACAACACATACAGATCTAAACATTAGAAGCTATCTTATACTACTCAGTAGTCTCAAATATAGGATCCAGAGGCTCAACTACACCAAATACAGATCTAAACATTAGGAACTATCTTATACTACTCAGTAGTCTCAAGTTTAGGTTCCAGGGGCTCAACTACACCACATACAGATCTAAACATTAGGAGCTATCTTATACTACTCAGTAGTCTCAAATATAGGATTCAGGGGCTCAACTACACCACATACAGATCTAAACATTAGGAGCTATCTTATACTACTCGTAGTCTCAAGTTTAGGATCCAGAGGCCCAACCATACCAAATACAGATCTAAACATTAGGAGCTATCTTATACTACTCAGTAGTCTCAAATATAGGATCCAGGGGCTCAACCACACCACATACAGATCTAAACATTAGGAGCTATCTTATACTACTCAGTAGTCTCAAGTTTAGGTTCCAGGGGCTCAACTACACCACATACAGATCTTAACATTAGGAACTATCTTGTACTACTAAGTAGTCTCAAGTATAGGTTCCAGGGGCTCAACTACACCAAATACAGATCTAAACATTAGGAGCTAACTAATACTGCTAAGTAGTCTCAAGTATAAGATCCAGGGGCTCAACTACACAACATACAGATCTAAACATTAAGAACTATCTTATACTACTAAGTAGTCTCAAACTTAGGATCCAGTCTCAAATATTGAATCCAGGGGCTCAACCACACCACATTCAGATACCTAAATTTTTAATCCTGAGCTATCTTATACTACTCAGTAGTCTCAAGTTTAGGATCGAGGGGCTCAACCATACCACATACAGATCTAAACATAAGCTCCTGAGCTATCTTACATTTCTCAGTAGTCTCAAGTATAGGATCCAGGGGCTCAACCATAAAACATACAGATCTAAACATGAGCTCCTGAGCTATCTTATATTTCTCAATAGTCTCAAGTATAGGATCCAGGGGCTCAACCATACCACATACAGATCTAAACATCAGCTCCTGAACTATCTTACATTTCTCAGTATATTTCTCAGCAGTTCTTTGATTAAAAATATGTGTAAATATAAAACAAATAATAATTTTTTAACGGACAAATGTGAAAAAACAGTGACAGTGATTTGACACTCACATAAAGTTAGAATTAAATCAAGATTTAAAACCATTAAAATAGCTCAAATTACCTTGTTTTCTTCAGCGCACGCTTTGGTTTAAGAGCTTTAACAGCTGGAGATTTAACCTCGTCGAGTATATCAACAACGGACTCCTAGAATATAAACTGGTAATTTTTTGTAGTAATTTATACTTCAGATAGAAAAGATTGAAATAGTTTAAAATTAAATTAAATTAAAATAATTATGGAAATTATCTTTTCTGAATTAATTATTTATCCACATGAAATAGTGATAATAAAATACTTAATAGGACTCTTTGTATCGATTTTTACTACATACAATATTTAGGCTGGCTGAATGTTTTCTTATCATCATTATCATCGCCATGTTGTTTTATTTTCGAACCTCTGGAGAAATAAACTCTTCTAAGCTTATCATTCCCAGCTAGTAAAAAAAAAACTTTTGTGCAAAACTCATTAATTTCCCCATCTCCACAAATGGCTCGCAATAAATATTCAACAGAAGATTCGTCCCTTTTCAACACAGTACATACAAGTTGTCAAAATTGTTATTTTCTTGCCTTAGGACTGAATCTAGCAGATCTATAAGGTTCCTGGGATTTATCCGCTCTTTTGTTCTCGTCTATCATAGATCCAGACTGTTCTCCGGCTTTTTTCCTACCGCCATAGCTCATGAACTCCTTTGTGTCTTCAACTTTGTTGAAATAATCCTTAAAATTAATTCCTTGGAATACACTAAATACATTTCTAGGGGATTGGTGTTAGGATCATAGAAAAAATAATAACTTAGTATAATAATCTTAGCTTGTTCAAACCCATTTTCATTGCAACACTTTTAAATTTCTACTATTTTCAGTATCTGTTTGTAAAACACTGAATTTAGAAACTATTTGATGAAACAATTCCGTTAAAAATTCGATGTTTAAGACAGGAATAAAAAAAAACATTTTATGGTCTTTCATTTAACAATCTTAAAATGATAAAAGGCGCCCAAATCAACAGATCAAATTTACATGTTTGTAACATCCTTATATCTATGAGATATGGCACTTTAATCATTAAATGGACTGAAAGGGTAATTTCAAGTGACTCACCATGCATAAATGAAAATTCCCGATTCACAACGGTACTCACGGTGCCCTTAAAAGATTTATCTTACCAAGTATAATTTTGACATCAAAAATTACGATTTTAAATGCTGATTTTTTCAAACTGAAGTTTCTCTACAAAAGTGACTGGCGCATTTCTACTGCAGGAAAACACTTCAGAATTAAACTCTTAAGCCTAGGTGAACGACACTATTTTGCCCATTGTTGATCTCATAAAGGTTTCAAGGGTACCGTTGTGAATCGGGCATTTTCATCTGTGAATGGAGGGTCACATTCTTACGCGTACATTCTTTTAAATAATATAGCAAAACATACCTGGGTTTCTCTGGCTAGATTGATAATAGCTTGTTCAGAATTTAAACTGAGACTAGGGAACGAATACTGAACAAAATTTCATTTTAAAAGTGCTTCGGATCCTGTTCGGGAACTAATTCTGAACAAAATTTCATTTAAAAAGTGCTTCGGATCCTGTTCGGGAACTAATTCTGAACAAAATTTCATTTTAAAAAATGCTTCGGATCTTTTTCAGACATCTAGTTTGTCAAATTTGATCCTAAAGACATCCTCGTCTATGTTCCTACCGGAGCTCTGAGAACAACTCTTCAAGTAACAAGTAAGTAAAACTGGATTTATTATTTGGTAATCAGGCAGGTTTATCAAATCACAAGTTCAGCTTTAAAACTTAAAAAGCTATTTTGATATGATTATAAGACACATTTTTAAGAACTATTATCGAATTGAAAAAAAAAACCAAAAACCCCTACAAGTTAAATCTTTTTTATTTCATTTCAAAGCTTTGACATTTTTCGTTCTAACTTGAGCTAAAGCTAGCCCTTAGTTTTGCCAATACAAACAAAGCAGCCCGTAAAGTTGTGATCCTACATTTTAGATTGACTCTTCAGATTTACAATGGATCCTTTCAACTCTGTACAAGTTCAAGCAGTGGGAAGGGAATCCTTGTTTTTCTAACTTTACATTTCCGCAGGTTACTTAGGCACGGAAGCCAAAATGGAAAACAATCAATTTGTATAAAAACAACATGAATATATCAGTTACTCTCTATGAGTTACAGGGTGGCCAAAACTTTTTTGAACAAATCCGTACAAAAATCCGTACATTTTCAGAAGAAATCCGTACAATCCGTACAATTTTTGAAAAAAAATCCGTACAATCCGTACTTTTTTTAAACCAATCCGTACATTTTTTTAAAAATCTGTACAATCAGTACAATTTTCGAAAAAAATCCCATTTTTGAAAAAAAACATTAAAATTCAATTTTTCATTCATTGTCCTTTGTGTTCAGTTCATGTAAGAGGGTTTAAACTTCTTCAGCAAGAATCAATCTGTAAAAATTTGGCTTCATACATATATACAAACTATACAAACTAAATACTGGGTACATGATACAGGATACTGGATACAGGATACAGGATACTGGGTACATGATACAGGATACTGGGTACTGGATACTGGATACAGGATACTGGATACTGGATACTGGATACTGGATACTGGATACTGGATACGGGATACTGGGTACATGATACTGGGTACATGATACTGTGTACATGATACTGGGTACATGATACTGGGTACATGATACTGGGTTCATGATACTGGGTACAGGATACTGGAACATCTTCTTGAATGAGCAATCAAATAAGTACTTATGGAACATATTCTCAAATAAACACTTATTGGACATGTCTCGAAAATTATGAATGAATTTTGATTGTCAATTGAAACATTAATCAACCTAATATTATTTAGAATGTATAAAATAAGTTAAACTAACTTCATTTTGACGAGAATTTTTTTTTTTAATTTTCATAAAAAATTTGCTGAAATGAGTGAAAATTTAAAAAAAACGGTGTATTTTCCAGGATAAAAATCCGTACAATCCGTACAATTTGAAAACAAATCCGTACAATCCGTACAATTTTAGGGTTAAGAAAAAAACAATCCGTACAATCCGTACATTTTGGCCACCCTGGAGTTATGTAGGGTTATACTGTGAATGATGTACCACTCTAAAAATGGAGGCTCTATTAAAAACCACTTCTGCAGTTTCATTTACCTTATTTGCTCGAGTTCGCTTGTATGGAACATAGACGTCCATCTTAGGAGATTTTCCAGGATTCTCCGCAACAGTATTTACCCTTGTTGAACAGTTTATGTCTTCAAATCTTTTGTTGTCTCGTTGCTTACAATCCTGGACAAACTCCTGGTAGCTTGGAACCATACTTCTCATCTCGGACTCGTCGGGTCGGATACTGTATTCAGTTAGGACCGGAGACCATTCATCTGGTTCTCCATAGAAGATATCTTGATCCTGTATATGACTAGAAGCAGGCTTGTTGGTTATAGGACGCAAGAAGACTTCTTGGGAAGCTTTGGGGATTGGCTCATTGAAGTAGGAATCTTGTTGGAGCATATGATTTGATGCTTCAGGAAGCATAACGTCGCCCAGGGTTAATTCATAAAGAATCTGGTTCTCCTCAGAACCTTCCGAGAGTCGTTTTCCATCCTTTAATAAGAGCAGATTTTCACGTGGAAATAACATTAACTTTAAGGGATTGTGAGCGAAATTTCAAGTGACTCTCTAGTTCAAGAGGGGCATCCACAATTCACAACAAACCCTTCAAAGCTTTGATTGATAAAGTATGAACTCGATATTGGTGTATTTTTTGAGTGCACGCCTAATTAGTGATCGAAATTCCTAAAATAAAATAAAATTGAATTTTAATGACCTCTAATGACCTCTAATGACCTCTAATGACCTCTAATGACCTCTAATGACCTCTAATGACCTCCACAAATAGAATCACCGTCCCCTTTAATTTATTTTTGTCCCCAAATGTTTAATAAATACACCCAACTTTAAGGTAATTACTGAACAATTAAGAAGTTTTGAGCCCAACCCGTTAATTGAAATAAAAGCCCCTTAATGTACTTTGAAAATGCCCTTAAATAAAAATATTAACCCTCAAAATAAACATTTAAAATATACACAAATTTGCCCATAATGAAAAAGCAAACTAAATTTGCCCCTAAAACAAAGATTTAAGATTTCCTCAAACTAAAAAATTGCCCCCCCAAAAGTAAAATTTACCACTGAAATATAACTTTAAGATTTTTCCCACACAAACTTGCCGAACTGAAAAGAATGCCCATAAATATCAAAATTTACCCCCAAAGTATCCTGAATTGGTAAGGTAGTTTTTTCATGGTTAAGTATGATTTTTTTGGTCCTTTGTCCCCCCCCCCTTACTTAATGTCTAGTTGCGCTTATGGTTTAATGGTACTGGTGTGAATCGTGCATTGCAATCTTTGAATTACTTGTCACTTGAAGTTATACTTGCAGTCCCATCAACAGAAACTAAAATCATAATTTTCTTCAAAAAATGTCGCCCAAAACTTAACTCAACTGCATTAAGAGCGGGGGAAGGCAGGCTGCCATGTGCCACCACTCTTTCCCCTTCCGTACCAATATTAGCTTTTTTCTCTTCCGGCAGCCATGAGTCACCACTATTTCCCCTTCCGTACCACCACATTTGACTCTTCCGGGCAAAAAGTTGGTTAACTGTAAAACAGTTTAGGAATTCAACACACAAAATATTAATCTTAAGTAGAATTGAGACAATGGTTTGAGTTGTGCTTTTTTGCGTGACGCGGCCGGATTTTTTAAAATCACACTTTAAAGGCCCTAAATATACCATTTAAAAAAGTAGTTTTGCCCGGAAGAGTCAAAGGTGGTGGTACGAAAGGGGAAATAGTGGTGGCTCATGGCTACCGGAAGAGAAAAAAAAGCTAATATGTGGTACGGAAGGGGAAATAGTGGTGGCTCATGACCGCCTGCCTTCCCCCGCTCGCATTAAAGCATAAAGATTCGTTAAAAATATACCGCGTATGGAACTCCATCATAATCATACAGGTCATCTTCATTCTCGTAATCCAACACATCCTGGATGACCCACTCATCCATGTCGACATTGGGCGGAATCTCTTCGACATGGGACACGAGGTTCTCCTCGTGAACCGTGATATATGTACCGTAGTCGATCAGGAGCACAGTAAATGAATTGTCAGAGTTGTTATACACATCACTGGCCCGATACCATACCCCATCCTCTTCACACAGGGCATACAAATATTGGCCGTGGGAATCCTGAATAATAAATGATAACTTTGAAGCTTTGAGGATAAAAGTTACCCCCCCCCCCCCATCTTCCCAGCATTCACATTGTCTCTTAAAGCTTTTTGAGAAAATACACAAATAAATAAATGAAAATAATAATAATACATTTCCAAATTGGATTCCCAGACCGCCATCAGAGGTGAAAAAAGTGAAAGGAGATAGGAAGAAGAAAAAACAGTGTTATCCAAGAAAACAAGAAAAGTGAAGAAAATTCAATTCAATGTAAGACAAGCAAGAAAGGAGAAGAATAAAATTTTGCTCGACTTTTCTTCCCCTTTTGTTTCTTGAAATAAAAAGAGATTAACATTTTCAATTTAAATTGAATTGATTCTCGAATTATTTCTCTTCCCCATAAGCTTCCTGAAATTTCAGAATTGATTTTTTTCTCACAAGTGTCCGAGAAAATCAAAAAGAAAGAAAAAAGTAAAAAAAAATTTGTCTTTAAACTTTTTTTAGTAGTAGTACAGAGCGTCCCATATCATATTAGATTATCTCCAATCTTTAACACCTAAATACGCACATTATACTAAAAAAATCAAGCATTTTCTGCAAAAAAAATTCTATTAGCCTTATTAAATTTTTCAAAATGATTCATTCTTATTAAATTTTCTGATTTGTCCCCCAAATCGTAATTTAGACCCATTGACGCGGTCTAATTTGATGTGGGACACCCTGTATGTAGCTTGAAATATGCTTTTACTTCAAATGAATTATTTTCCAGTATAGAGGAGTTTTACTCACAGTATGGCGACTTTTTCTGCAATTCGCAAAGTTGTACCGTAATGTTTTGCAAATATTTTTTAGCGCTTTAAAAAGAAACATATTTACCTTTACTTGTCCTTAACTCTAAAGTTCTAACCCATTAGTCATTCTTTACTCTAAACCTTTCTTTAATCTTTACTCTGAACCATAAGTTATTCTGAACTTACAGCCTTTCCTTATCCTTTACTCTGGACCATAAGTAATTCTTTACTCTAAATCTTCCCTTATTCTTTCGTAATGGATAAGGAAAGGTTTATAGTAAAGAATAACGAATGATAGAAATTTTGGCTTTGCTTCCAAGCGCTCGCTAACTGGCGGGAGAAAAAATACAAAATACTTCAAGTAAGAATATATATCCCTAAACCCCCCTCCTAAAAAAAATAACATGAAGTTTTCAATCAAACTACCTGTAAGAGCTCCATCAGACAGGAATCAGAATTGTTGACACTTTGAAATCCCACTGGGCTGCTTTGTTCTACAGAGCTCATGCCAGTCAGAGGGTTTATTTCATCAATAGAACTGTCATGTTTGCTGTTTTTATGCTGCTCCACAGATTTGAGAAGGTTTGCCTCTAAAAGATGCATCTGCTTCTGCGACTCATTTCCACCGCTTTGTTTTGCAGGATTTACAGGGATTATTGGATTATCAAGATCAATGGGCTCTATGGTATCAGTTGTCTGGACAGTGTTCTCCAAAGCTACTTCAGGATTTATTGTTTTGATAGGATTAATCAGTACTTCTGGTTTGACTTGATTCATAGGATTAATCTGAGCTTCCGGATTGATTTGCTTAAAAGGTTTTTCCTGAACTTCCGAATTTACTGGTTTGCTTTGAATTTTCTGAACTTCAGGATTAACCATCTTGAAAGAATTAAACAATGCTTCATCATTAAATGATTGCTTTTGATTTAATTCTTTTCCAAAACCAATCTTAGCTTCAGGACTTGTAAGCTTAAAAGCATTATTCTGAACCTTTGTAATAACTAGCTTCACTGGGTTAATCTGAACTTTAGGATTAGCAAGCTTTACCGGGTTAATCTGAACTTCAGGATTAACTAGCTTCATTGGGTTAATCTGAAGTTCAGGGTCAACTGGATTCACGGGAATATTCTGAACTTTGGGTTTGGCTAACATGACAGATTTAATCAGAACTTCAGAATTTTCCACTTTTATTGGATTTTTCTTCAACTCTTTTGGATTATTCAGATAAGCTGTGTTCCTAAGATCTCCTGGATTCTTCAGATCTCCTGGATTATTCAGTCCTTCTGAATTCTTCAGATCTCCTGAATTTTTCCGTTCTTCTGAATTCTTCATATCTTCTGAATTCTTCAGATCTTCTGAATTTTTCCGTTCTCCTGAATTCTTCAGATCTTCTAGGTTCTTTAGATCTTCTGAATTCTTCAGATCTCCTTGGGTCTTCAGATCTCCTTGAGTCTTCAGATCTCCTTGAGTCTTCAGATCTCCTTGAGTCTTCAGATCTCCTTGGGTCTTCAGATCTTCTGGGTTCTTCAGATCTTCTGGGTTCTTTAGATCTCCTTGGGTCTTCAGATCTTCAAGGTTCTTTAGATCTTCTGAATTCTTCAGATCAGCTGTGTTCTTCGGATTTCCTTGGGACTTCAGATTTCCTTGGGTCTTCAGATCTCCTTGGGTCTTCAGATCTTCAAGGTTCTTCAGATCTTCTGAATTTTTCAGATATTCTGAATTCTTCAGATCTTCTGAATTCTTCAGATCAGCTGTGTTCTTCAGATCTTCTGGATTCTTTAGATCTCCTGGATTCTTCAGATCTCCTGGATTCTTCGGATCTCCTGAATTCTTCAGATCTCCTGAATTCTTCAGATCTCCTGAATTTTTCCGTTCTCCTGAATTCTTCAGATCTTCTAGGTTCTTTAGATCTTCTGAATTATTCAGATCAGCTGTGTTCTTCAGATCTCCTCGAGTCTTTAGACCTCCTTGGGTCTTCAGATCTTCTGGGTTCTTCAGATCTCCTTGGGTCTTCAGATCTTCAAGGTTCTTTAGATCTTCTGAATTCTTCAGATCAGCTGTGTTCTTCAGATCTCCTTGGGTCTTCAGACCTCCTTGGGTCTTCAGACCTCCTTGGGTCTTCAGATCTCCTAGGTTCTTCAGATCTCCTTGGGTCTTTAGATCTTCAAGGTTCTTTAGATCTTCTGAATTCTTCAGATTAGCTGTGTTCTTCAGATCTCCTTGGGTCTTCAGATCTCCTTGGGTCTTCAGATCTCCTGGGTTCTTCAGATCTCCTGGATTCTTCAGATCTCCTAGGTTTTCCAGATATCCTTCAACAAGCCATTATTTTTTTCTAATAAATTAAACCTAATTGTATCTTATGTCTCATGTCTTACTACTAAGATTTCTCCAGTTAGAAAAATGATCTTATTTGAAAAAAATTAATTGAACTTATTTTCGCTTTTTCAGTAAGATAAGCTTAGAAGGGAAACCAAGAGAAAATCACTAGGATGTTCCAAAAATAAACAAAAAAGAAGATTGAATTTATATCCCCATTTGAAAAGTTTCATGCAATTAAGTATGGTTTTAACTCTAAAATAAAAAACAATAAAGAAGAATGAATTTAGGTCACCATTTAAAACTTCCATACCATGGTATTTTATTGGATATCTAACCTTGGTCGACTTAACACACTCATTTTAAAAACCATATTATGAGGTTAGATTTAATTAGTGGCAAGATCTATATAACTAGGTATAGTTAGCTCAACAACTGTTTTCCCAATAAAGAAGGGGTTTAACTATCACTACACTTCATTTTCGGCTGTTAGTCTCTTATTCCACGAAGTTAATGATAACACTTACTAACCTGTATTAATGGGAAGAGAGATGCAGATTAGACCTTTCAGACATTCTTGACTCTTGTTATCCATGTTTTCAGTTCCCCAGACCAAGAACTTAATAATTACATTTGTTAACATGAAGTAAACTAACGATTCAAGTAGCTAAGAAGGCACATTTAAATACATTTTGAATTTAACTGAAACCCATCAATTTCCAGATTTGTTCAACCTTATTTAGAGGTTTGTGTTTCCAAGGTTTCGTGATTTTCAATAAATGTTAAGGAGGACAAATCTGGAACATATGTAGGGTTTCCAGCGAACAAAAACTTTGGAAAAAAGTGAAATTTCGCAAAAATTTTTGTTCATACTTCAAGCTTTTTCGCGAAAACGATGCGGAATGCGAAAGTTTGCATTTTGTTTTACCAACGAAAAATCCTAGACACATGCCTAATCCTTATCAAGAGAAGTGGCAGATAATTTTTTTTACATTTGAGAAACCTGAATTTATTTTTATAATAAAAATTACCTCTAACCATCCCATTCCCATATCCTTAGAACATGGGGGGGGGGGGGCTTGTAAAATAATGAAACATATATTTCTTATTCAACATAATGATGATTATTTGAATCTAAAACAATACCTTTGGCCCATCTTGTTGGCAGGTGCTGGATTCGAACTCTACTATCCTGCTTACAAACATATAAACATTTTCATCATAATCAATGTTTATATCAATAATACTCAGGACGTTGTTGAAAGTCACGTGAGGTTTCCATACAAATTTAAGGGGGGGGGGGGGGAGTAAATTCAAATGAGAAAGTGAAGAAACAAAAATGTTATATCATTTTTAATGTTTTGTTGTCAAGGGAAGATGTTGAATGGAATTGAACTTCTTTGCGGACAAATACCAGTATTTCTTTCGGATTTTTAGCTGGGAGGGTCAGTTCATTTGATTTAATTGAAGACGGTCCCTCAAAGGATATTAAAACTAAATATATTTATATTTCCTGTTGGATGAAGTTTTCATGAATACAGAACCCTCGGTGCACTTTTCAACAACTTTAAAGGCTTCCTCTCCCTAGAAAATACACTTTTATGTTTTAAATTTCACATTTTTAAATATTAAGTTCATATGAACCTCTCCATTCAATACTAACTGATCTCCCTTTGCCAGAAATGAATTTTAAAATACAAAATTTTTAAAAAATATTTTTACTGAAAAAAGAAATTATGAAATCAAATAAGTCACATCTAATAAAAGATACCCATTCTCATACATTGATAGTGGGATCATCTGCTAGCAGTAGGGCAATAGGATCAATTTCCTCCAAACCAGAGCAACAGATGCATTTATTGTATACACAGGTCACATCAGTCAACTTAACAATATAACAGGTTCATTTCAGAAAATAATCTTAACATATCAATTTAAAAAAGAAAAATATTAATCAAGCCTTAAGAGGTCGGACATCACATGCATAGCCCAAAGTAATTTAACTAGAAATGGCTAGTTGAACTACTCGGTACGTATCTTCTACAATTTGTCCAACAAACCATGGAAATGGATAGTCGACTCTAGCCGTCATGGATCTTTGAACTAATTTGCGGCATTAATTTGTAAATCCAATTTTGAAGAATTAATTCTAATTTATGTTAAAGCATTTTCAAATGTTGCATGTTTTTAACTTTCAAAATTGCCGGAGATCTGAAAACTTTCCTTCAGATTATAACAATTTTGGTTATTTAATAAATTTAAATCAGAACTCTACAATATTCGAATATTCAAACCTGTTCAAAGATGTGATGATCTAGATTTTTGACCAGCTGTCCGTTCAATACAATAGGTAGACTTCGGTAGGGAACTGAAACTGGCAACAGGTTGGATTCTAAACACATAATGTACAAAACATTTTTTTTTCAAATTTAGATAAATACAAGGCCAAATAAACATAAGAGTGAGACAACTTGAAATTTAGCTTTGGTTTCTGAAAGCTAATTAATTACAATGGAAAATGGAGTAAGAAATTTTCATACATTGAAGTCATAAAGCAGCAGTATGTACAATATTAAAATTGACGTTGCAACTTTTTTTCTCTGATCCATTATGCTGAATGCCTCCATTTTTGCATACTTAATCGGTATATTTCCGTCTTTGTAATTTCCGCCAATTCTCTTCCTGTCTATCACTATCAATTTTTAAACTGTCTTTAGGTGTTATCGATATTATACCAATTGCCAAGGATTTTTCATCTCACTCAAGTATAACTTTGTATTCATTACCTGTATTTGAAGTAATGATAAGCTTGTTCTTTTGGCAAGTAAGCAAACTCATCTTCTTGTGATAAACATGTATCTCCGCTTCCTTAACACATTTCTCCTCATTGGACAGGAACTCCTAAATTCAATAAGTATTATTTTTTACTTTAAAAATTTATTAATATCAATCAATTTATTTGTTTTTGTTTTGATGTCCTTAAATTAGAAGTAATCCTGGAATCATCAAAAGTTCCAACTAAGAAATTTTGAACAGTAGCAAATTCTCCAAAAAAGATTGCAGGAAAATATCGTTTACCATTCACCTGTAACTCAAGCTCTGATGCTAAAGAGGAACATGAAGTTTTACATTCGACATTCATATCAGTCGTCTGATAAGAAACAGCTATGCCATCAACAGGCTGAAGACCCTTTTCACCGTCCACTTCAGCCTGAAAAGGCTGAATGATAGGCTTTTCATGCCCGTCCAAATCAGATTGAGGACACTGTGGAGTAGATTCTTGTTCTAATACAATATCAGCTTCAATGTCCTGAACACCAGACTTCTGATCTAATTGAACTTGAGAATCTTGTTGCTGAATACTTTCCAGTTGCAGAATAGAATCTTCCTGATTATCTTTGTCTTCATGCTTCATGCTTAGATCCTGGTCTCCTTTCATCTCAGCTTGACAAGGAACAGGTTTCTGATTTTTTTTCACCAAGGAATCAGTTTTCACTAAATTAGGTTGTTGGGCTCTTGGAACTGTAGCTACTTTATCTACAGAAATTGGAGCAGCTTGAGCTTTCGCTTCAAGATTCAGGGAGCTGAAGTCCTGAACTGCGGACTTAATGCCATGATTCTGATCTAATCCAGATTTAATCCTCGGGCGGTCTTTTCTGGTTTCATTGACTTGATGCTTCTCAACAGATCTGGCTTCATCCTTTTGATCCTTTGGAGGGATATCATCTTGCGGCATGGAACCTTTCTTCTTACTCTTATTTTTCTTATTTTTCTTAGCTTCTGTTGGGAGACTTAAATATTAAAAAATCAAAAAGAAAACTTTCACAATCTTCATTTAAAGTGGTCTAATGACATTTATCATGCTACAAAACCAAAATTTAAAAGATTACCTGTAGCTACATTCCAGGCTAAAGCAGGCTCTGTTTACAGCTTTGTTGTTACTGCCACAGTCAGGACAATTCCAAAAGGCAGAAGTTGGTAAACTAAAACACAAAGTAGGATAAAAGAGGAATAATTTCAGTTGTTTGGGATGCCTAAGTGAGCTTCATGTTTCAAGTTCAGCACCAAAAAAAAAACAAGCAAGCTAGTTTAATAAAGATTTACCTTGAAGTTTGAGGCTGAGTGGATACAGGATCATTGTTTCTGGTTGCCACGTTCTTCCTAGAAGGTGGTGTAGTTTTAGGTTCTAGGTTTCTAGGAGGAACTCCTGATCTTGAATATGTTGGAGCATACCTCATGTTTGTGTACTTGGGATGCTGTGAATAGTGACCATAAGGTTCACGAGGTTTATAATAAGACCTCAACTGTCGATCTTTGTCCCTTTCTAGTTCAGAGCTAGGGTTCTGGGTACTGTTCCTAACAGGTACAGACCTTACTGCAGCAGCATTTGCAGCAGATACTTTACCGTCTTCATTCATTTTTCTGAAGCACAAACAAATAGAATAACAAAATAATTTACGAATTACCAAAAGACATTCTTAATAAATATCAATGAAATGCAGAAAATTTTAAAACAAAGATTGTACTGGATCTTTTTCAATATACAAATTAAACTTATTGCTATTATATTTACAGCAGAGATATGCTTGACTATTAAAATCCACGGTTTGGTTTGCTGGTCCAAGAATATAAACGAACTAGTGGAGGTCTCCCAGTATATCTTTCAATGTTTTCTGGCTTCCTTCATCAATTATCTAAAATTAAATACCTCAAAATCTGTACTAATTGACTTATATGATCCACTGGATCTTTTTCAACATGCACATTCTTACGCGGTCTGAGCGTTAAAGAATGAAAATTCTGCCTCTACAGTGTAAGAATAAGCATTCTTAAACGCTAGGAAGCGAACAATATTAAAATTGTTCCTCCTGAACCGTGTAATAATGGGAATTCTTACACGATAGGTTTACTACTATGAAACCGAACAGATAAGAGATAGGTTTGCTAATATGAAACCGAACAGCTATGATATAATATGAGATGCTAACTAAAGTAGGGTTTGTTGTGTACAAAACGAGTACATGACATAGACTAATTAACAAACATCTATCAGAAGGTATAATTAAGGCTCTATAAAATCAAGGTACTACAATGCGGACAAATAAATTTGGAAGACAAAATGAGACACATAAACTAATGTCCTTTTCTTATTTGCATTCCAACTACAAACTTTAAGTGTTAAATAAAAAACTTTTTAGGTTTACCTCTATTTGAACAGGCTTGACTGGCCAAAAGTCATTTTCAAACTTAGTGCTGAACACAGCTCTGATCTCCTGCAGAGATTGAAACCTTCCAACCTCGTCCGGAGTCAAGTAACCTAAAAAACATGAAAAATCAGTTTTGAATATCTTATACTGGATTGTCATGTAATTTTTATCTAACAAAAGTCAAGACAGCTTAATTGTGGCCCAAACTTTTTGTGACAAATTACAAAACCCAGATAGTTTTTATGACTGTTCAAAATTAAAAAAGAAAACCTGGAGCTGAAAACTTTAGAATGAGATATCCTTACTCCCGGTTACTTAATCTGTGTTTTCATTTGTCACACTTTTTATTTTCTTCTAAAACCACTGTTTCTTGGATATAAACCGGTTTTTTTAAATTAGAGAGTCTCTCCCGTTTCTGCATTTAATCTTAATCTTAATTTTTTACAAGATTAGGTTAGTCTCGAAAAAGAGAGGATCATGCATTAATCTTGATATCCACCATTCTAAAGTTTTCAGCTCTGGAAAATTGTTTGCTTCAAAGATTTTTTACTTTTTAGTTTTACAGGCATACATTTAAAAAATAAGGGTTCAAAAACAACATTGGAAATTTAAATTAGATTGGGGCGCTAAGCACTCCGGACGTGAAAAATCAGGTGTCTATTGGCTTGCCACTTTGTTTGTATCCAATAAACATAAACTCGGCTTAACCAAAAGGTCATAACTTTTTTGTGTTGACTCCATAAATCAAAAAAGTAAATTTAAAACTTTTGAAAATCCCGTCATGAAAAAGAAAATTAAACCAAATTATTTTTGATATATTCAAAAATGTACTGCAGGAAATCAGCTACAAAAAGCTAAAATTAAAATTTAACTTCAAAAATGCTGATCTTCTTAATTGCAACATGGATTTTCTTTCCAAATTTTTTTTTTTGGCAGAATCAATTTCTTTAGGAAAAGTATTTTCTAACTAAGAGGAGAGTACTAACTTAATGAAAGAAATTATATTAACAAATTTTTAAACAAATTTGTTATCATAATTAAGTTCAATTTAGATAAAAAAAATTACCTTTGGATTTCAAACGTATGCAGCCGCAGATAGCTTGGCCTGGAAGTTTAAGAAACTCGCTCTAAGAAGTCAATTACATCTTGAGAGTGTAATAAAAAATTCATTAGTAAGCTATGCTTTGTGCTAAGTAATGTGGGTTCGTTTTTTTGCTTATATTTTCTTACACGGTCTAAATTTGTCAATATGTAAGAAAAGCAATTGTTTTTGTTTTTTAATTTCTTTTTAAATTTTTACCACGAGAAAAAATGTCTGCAAAAAAAGAAACCAAAAACGAAGATGTTTTAGAGTCGTTTTTCTATCTTTTAAACGATTTCAATAAAAGCAAACAACGTAGAACTCTATGACGTGTTCCTTGAGGTAGTATAGCTGACTCAATTCTACCTGCTCTTCATTCCCATAGTCTACGAAGAAGACCTAAATAATAGTCATGATAATTGTCTTCAATCGGTGTCATATAAATAGGGCTAATTGATCGTTTGAACTAACGTTTATTTTAACTACTTTTAACAAAACTTAAACATTCAGAATAATTTTTTTTTCAATTTGACACATTTATCCGATTTTTTAAAATTAATTAAATCAAATTAAAATATTTTACAAAAATTCATGCAATGTTTAAAAAGGATTCTGTGGTTTAAAATGTTTCAGTTTCAGGTAGAAAATTAACGATAGCTCTATGCTTGAATTGAAATTTGGACACCTTATTTTTGTAGGTGACATGTGACTTAAACTGACAATATTATTATCTTAAGATCAATTCAAACCCAGGACCTTTTCAATAAGTTAACCCCCTACCCCCAATCGTTTGCTTTGCGATAACTCAAAAAGTATTTTAGCTAGGAAGCCGAATTTACTAAATAATCTTACTTTCCTAACTTACACATGTCCATCACTTAAGGCTAAAAGCTGGGCTTATATGCCTTATTTATCCTATACCAGACTTAATCTATATCCAGACCTACTTCCAGTCACTGGATTTCAACATTTTGTAGCTCTTTGGAAAGCCGTTAACAATAGCAACCAAATTGCACAATTTTTGCAATAAAATTTTGCAAAAATTTTTGCACAGACACAGTTAAAGGGAATTTGAACATTTTTTGTTTTCTTCAATACACATAAAGGTTTTAAAAATTTTGCAAATGTTTTTGCACATTTAAATTCGCTGGGTCAAGGGCTTTTAAAAAATATGATATTTGTTGCAATTTGCGCATTTTTTGCTTAAATATTGGACTTTGCAATAAATATGTGAATTTTTGCAAATTTTCCATTTGTTTGCAGATTATTGAAGTAGAGTCTAAGGGCTTTTCAAAAAACGTATCAAATGTTATAGATTTGTATCACAATAAAAAATAGAGGAGGGGGGGGGGGGGGTCAGGGGAACCAGACATCAGGATAAATAAGGTTAAGTCAAGGATAATCTATCTTCTATATATCAAGTTGTTATCTCTGTTTGTCTGTCTGTCTGTTAGTTTTTCCGATCAGAACTAAGTAACCCCTTCTTAATATGCTTCAAATTTGGATCGAGGAACCCGGAAGACCCACGGAAATGTTCTTAGCTTAGTTTTGAGTTTGTCGACTTTAAGTGCGGGTAAACGGTGGGAGTAACTTTTAGTAACCTAGGCAGTGCTGGGTTCCCAAGCTAGTCTATATATATGAACTTGTAATCTTTATTTGTCTTTCCGTTTGTTTGTCCGATCATAACTAGAACCCCTTAACCAATTTGCCTCAAATATTGATTGGGGAACTCGGAAGAACTTTTTGAGATTCTAAGTTGAGTGGGTTGACTTTTATCGGGAGTATTAGCTAAATCATTATAATCTACGACCAAGTGGGGGTTAGCAGCAGGAATAACGCTGCGTTATCAAGCTAGTGAAATATGAAAACCTTGATGAGCGCTCCCATTTTCTTCTTAACCATAGCTCTACAAATAATGAAATATTTAGTTAATTGACTTTTCAGTGATTCATTATAAACCAGAAAAAAAATCAAGTCAGGGTTCCAGGTTTTAGTGAAAAGCTTGTTGTTAAAAATTAATACCATAATAAAACACAAGAAATCTACTTAGTATGTGAAGTTCTATTAATTATTTCATTAAAAAAGCTAAATTTTCCCTGTAGTAATCTGAAGCACCATATGGTGCTGCAATAATGTCACCACTCTCAATATCGTCCATATGCTCTATACTGTATTGTTCCCTGCAAACATGGAAAATTTATGTCTATTAAAAAAAACTGTTAGTACTGTTATGTATCAACCATGAAATGTCTTTCAGTTTAACCAACCAACCAACCAACCAACCAACCAACCAACCAACCAACCAACCAACCAACTTTAAAGAGAAAATGTTCACATTTAACATAAAAGATGGGCGCGAAGCGCCTCAAAAACCTAGTGTTCTAAAAGACATCGAGGGAAATAAAGAAAAAGAAAAAATAAACTAGTTTAAAATCATTTCGTTAATAAGGTAAAAATCTAGGCTGTGTAAATAGCAAGTGTTTGCAATCATGTTTGTCCCCTCTCTGTGCTGGAGAGTGGCTGTCCATGCCCAAATCTTCAGCAATCTCTATGACTCGTCCAAAACTACAGTTTTCTTGCTATGTTTCTTTAATCCCATATTTTCTTTGCTGGAAACCCTGCTTCCAACTAGAATTTTAAAATTTCAAAATTCTAGTTGCAAACAGGGTTTCCAGAAAAAGAAAATATGGGATTAAAGAAACATAGTAAGAATTAAAGAAACATAGTAAGAAAACTGTAGTTTTGGACGAGTCATCAGTCCCACCCCCCCTTTCCCTTCAAAAAGAATTACCTGGAGAAACTAGATGTGTTGTAGAACATTTTTATCTCAACCATCATATCGTCTGAACAGTATTGCGCTGATGGAACTATGCAATGTATTTAAGGACCCCTTTAGAAGATATTTAAGGGGTTAAGTTAATCGCATTTTTTTTCCAAACAAACAAACTTTATTATCGACACAATTGTTAAACTCATATTTCTTTCGTTACTTTATTTTACTTATGGTTATTGGGGGTTCTCACGTGACTGTGCAATGCTGGAAGTAATAAATGAGAGTTTAAAAAGGAATAAGTACTTTTACTTTCCAGCGCATTCAACCTTTGTAACTTAGTAATGTCTTCAGATTAAAAAGGATTAAGGTTTAGGGCGGAGCACTCCACCCCTAGCCCCTTCATGTACACCATTTTATCAATAAGTATACGTGCAAAGTGTGGATGTCATTTTCTAAGCTTTTTTTCACGGAAATATTATGAAGAAGTTTAAAGTTGAGAATAATTATACTACTTAGAACACTTGGGTGTGTTTTATCCAAATCATATCAAAATAACTTAACTTAACAGTCTTAGCACCTTATTTTTCAGTTAAATTGCTTAGACATCGACTGATGCACTTCAATGAACATACTTAATTCAGTTAAGATCAATAGGAATAAACTTACATTCACGCATTAATAAAAGGGCTTGTATTTTATTTGATATGATCATGATCTAAAATTTTAACATCACTAGAATATAAGGTAAAATGTTTCTTTTCCAACTTAAACTTCACAGTCAGCATTTATATGGTCTGTGGAGATTCTTTTTACCTAAAGCTCCTGTATGCTTCGCGTCTTTCAGCTGAAACCAAACTTTCTTCGGATCTACTATGTCCTTAACAGTATAAAATTTAATAAGATCCAATATGTATGTGCAAAATAGTAGGTATATACCTGAACCAGAATGGGAGCAGTTCCTAAGTTCTTTACCGCTTCAGAAAAAAAAATCAAGTTATAAAATGAACTTTCGAAAATGCAAAAAAAAAAGCGCAAGAACGATTCAGGAAACTTATAAATTATTAAATTAATTGATTAAATTTTTACAGTAAAGAAATTTGATGTGCGTAGTTATGTATTTTTTTCCTGGTGGAACAGTTAAGACTGGAATCCTTCTTTGATCTCCTGAACTACCAGGGGTAAAATTAAGTGTTCACTAGCCAAGGCTAAATTCTTGATAAAGGAAACATGAAATTTCCTGATAACCATATCAGGATTATCAATTTTTGATTTTCACCCCCATGTCAGCGGATAAAAAACTATACATAAATTTGTCATGTTGAATTGATAATGAAATAAAAACTATGACTAAAAAGTACATAGACTCAAGAATAAAAAAACAATTTTAAACAAGAGAATAAGTTTGGGAAACCTTAGATATTAAATTATAATTAATTTATTCCTTTAAAAATTTTCCTTCAACTTCTACACCCTTGCCTGCACATTTGCTGGAAGAATAGTATAGTTCCTGATGTTTAATCCCCGGCTCAACTTCATATGCCAAAGAACACTTAATAGAATTAACATGGCAAAATGCTATTTATAATTTAAATTTTATCAAAATAATAGTATTCTCTGTATTCCATGACCTGACTTGAAAGATATTTTACATACATTAAGCGTTTTAAATCCTTTTCATCCCAAAGACAGATTGTGTTTTCCATTGACATACATTATTAAAACTATTTATTAAATATAAAATTGTTACCTGGGAGTTAATCTTGTCGATAAAATGAAAAGCCTTTTTGGTGGGAACAAGATCTAATCACAAAATATTCAATAACAATCAAGATATTCTAGTAAAGTAAAATAATTAGGTTTTCATTGTAAATTTATTTGACCGTAACGAGGAGCAGGCCTAGTTCTAAATGGCACCCTTAAACCTTGATTTTATCAATATGTGAAAGATTTTGCCGTTTTCAAGATTAAAATTCTTGTACTTGGTTCGTTGCTTCTGCAGCAGAAATACACAGTCACTATTGTGAGGAAAATAATCAGATTTTGAATTTTTAATTTGAACTTGTTACAAAGTTTTTAAGGGTACTGTTTTAAATCGAACATGCCTCTCAACATAAAAAAAATAGGGCCACTTGAAATAACTCTAAGACTAGAGTTCCTTTAAGTTAAGTTTTCTTTGCTGAAAACCGTGCATGCGTGTAATTCAAAGATTATTACAAATTTTCTTTCATTTTAATCAGTTTTGCTGAAATTTAATTGACCCTTCAAACTCAGTAAGTTTATAACAATTTCTCATCAGTCAACATCTTAAGCAAATGTGTTTTTTTGTTTGTTTTTTTAATCTGACTCTGTGGATCAGCATAATTTAGCAAATAAATATATTTGTGAAAATTCATTTTTACGTAAGTTAAGATAAAAATTTTTTAATTATATTATTTTTATACCTTTCGGGTAACTGATGGTTTACCTGTTGAGATATGAGACATAATCTTTGTTATATATCCTAAAATATGAATCTTTAGTCATATGAATTAATTAAATAATTAATATAATTATTAGTACATATGAACTTAAAATACCTTGAGTATTCAGTGCTTCTATGCAGAAATGAACAGGAACACCAAACTGAGCCAAGTTTATTTTTCTATACTGATCCGCAAACATATTTTCCTTTAAAATTATCTTATTACATTGTGAAGCAATGGTTACTATAGAAGCTACAGAACTGAGTTGGCAATTTTTTTACGATTGAATTGAGCTTTAAATCAATTCAGTGCCTCAAGGAATGAAGCAATGGTTACTATAGATAAAGCTACAGAACTGATTTGGCAATTTTTTTATGTTTGAATTGAATTTTAAATTAATTCAGTGCCTCAGGGAATAATGCAATTGGTTACTATAGATAAAGCTACAGAACTGAGTTGGCAATTTTTTTTTATGTTTGAATTGAATTTTAAATTAATTCAGTGCCACAAGGATCGTAACAAGAAGAAAGGAGTATTAATTAATAAGAAGAAAGGAAAATCTAAATATCACCAAATATAACCTATCATTTTCAAGTTAAGTTATTTATAATATTTAATTCTATGACATAAAATGTGTAAAGCACCCAACCTGTATTCCATTTGAATGAACAGCAAACGTTTTCATGCACCGAGTAAAGGTTAAAAGATCTAATTCATTATTTTCTGACATCCTGAATAGGTTAAGGTCAAAACTTGTAAATGTTTCTTCTATAGGAAACATCTCAAATACATAGCAATTTGGGAAATTTCCGAAATTCCTAGACATTTGGGGAATTCCTTTTAATCTCCTAAAATATAATTGCGGAAAGTTTAATAATTAAAATAACAGAACATCAGAATTTCAAACCGGATACTGATAAAAAATGTAACGTCTGTAACGGTCATACCCCCCAAAAAAAACTAAGTTTTAACCAATGACCAAACTTATAGAATTCAATTAGAATTTTATGGACAGCACGGCTCAATCAGAGTTATAAATCAATATCATGTAGAAATAGCAATATATCTATGGAAAATATTTGTGATTATGAGGATAATATTTTCCAATTTAGATTAATTAATCTTGGAAAATATTTCACTTCAAAGATTTGTGAAAATTACCTAAAAAGTGATTAAAGTGGGTAACTTCGATAAAGTCTTAATTTTTACATCTAAGAATTGAAATGGTATTCATAACTGCCACAATGAACCACTATGGTAGAAGAGGAGGTCAATACTTAAATTCGGGGTTAATCACAATTACACTGAATCAAGAATAATTTGACAGGGTCACTTATAAATTTTTTTAAAAACTAGAGAAAATGATGTTCCCTTTAACAACCTATATTCCTGGTAGTAAAAACTACTGTAGGTATTTGAATGCTTGGATGAGAACCCGGAAATAATGAAAAAATAAGATCAACTGAAGAAACTCAACTTAAACTCGATAGAGAACAAGAGAACCGAACCAGAGAACCAGAGAACTAGAGAAAACTTAAAACTAGAGAACTAGAGAACCAGAGAACTAGAAAACTAGGGAACTAGAAAACTAGAGGACTAGAGAACAAGAGAACAAGAGAAATAGAGAACTAGAGAACTAGATAATAGAGGATAAGAGAACTAGAGAACCAGAGAACCAGAGAACAAGAGAACAAGAGAACCAGAGAACTAGAGAACCAGAAGACTAGAGGAACCAGAGAACCAGAGAACTAGAGAACTAGAGAACTAGAGAACTAGAGAACTAGAGAACTAGAGAACTATAGAACCAAAGAACTAGAGAACTAGATAATAGAGAACTAGAGAACTAGAGAACCAGAGAACCAGAGAACCAGAAAACTAGAGAAAACTTAAAACTAGAGAACTAGAGAACCAGAGAACTAGAAAACTAGGGAACTAGAAAACTAGGGAACTAGAAAACTAGAGGACTAGAGAACTAGATAATAGAGAACAAGAGAACAAGAGAAATAGAGAACTAGAGAACTAGATAATAGAGGATAAGAGAACTAGAGAACTAGAGAACCAGAGAACCAGAGAACAAGAGAACCAGAGAACAAGAGAACCAGAGTACCAGAGATCTAGAGAACAAGAGAACCAGAGAACTAGAGAACTAGAAAACTAGAGGAACCAGAGAACCAGAGAACTATAGAACTAATGAACTAGATAATAGAGAACTAGAGAACTAGATAATAGAGAACTAGAGAACTAGAGAACTAGAGAACTAGAGAACTAGAGAACTAGAGAACCAAAGAACTAGAGAACTAGATAATAGAGAACTAGATAATAAAGAACTAGAGAACCAGAGAATCAGAGAACCAGAGAACCAGAGAACCAGAGAACCAGAGAACTAGAGAACTAAAGAGCGTTGATTCTAATTTTAAAACTGTTTAAATCGGTGAGGCCGTTTAACAACCAAACAATTAAGTTATAATTAGAAAGAGTGGAGTGTAGATTTAGGATCTAATATAATTAAAAATAGCGTGGTACAGGGGTTGCACACTCAATTAAAAGAAAGTTATTATTAAACTAAAAATGAAAAGATTTACAGACAAACGGAAGAAACCTGAGAGGATGTTCTCAGATCTGATAAAGAGACAGATAGAAAAATAGATGAACAGACAGACAGATAGATAGACAGAGAAACAGATAGACAAATTCACATATAGATAAACAGAGAGACAGATAAGATATATAAACAGCTAGATAAAAAGATAGATAGACTGACATGCAGATAGATATACAGATGGATAGACAGATAGCTAGACATATAGCTAATCATATAGCTAGACATATAGCTAGACAGATAGACACATAGCTAGACAGATAGCTAGACAGTTAGCTAGACAGATAGCTAGATAGATAGACAGATAGACAGATAGATAAACATATTCTCAAATGAATACTTCTGGAACATATTCTCAAATGAACACTTCTGGGATCTCGAAAATTATGAATGAATTTTGATTGTCAATTGAAACATTAATCAATCTAATATTATTTAGAATGCAGAAAATAAGTTAAACTAACTTCATTTTGACGAGATTTTTTTTTTGAAATTTTCATGAGAAATTTGCTGAAATGAGTGAAAATTTAAAAAACGGGAAAAAAACCGGTATATTTCCAGGATAAAAATCCGTACAATCCGTACAATTTGAAAAAAAATCCGTACAATCCGTACAATTTTAGGGTTAAAAGATAAAAAATCCGTACAATCCGTACATTTTGGCCACCCTGAATTGGTTAAAACTAAATATTCCAGGTTTGGAAATGGTTAAAACTAAATGTATTAGGTTCAGAAATGGTTTTAACTGAATATTCTAAGTTGGAAAGTGGTTTAAACGCAATACTTTACTTTGGGAAGTGGTTTCTCATTAAAGTAAATGTTCTAGGTTGGGAAGTGGTTCAAACTGAATATTCTAGGATAGAAAGTGAAAGTAAATGTTCTAGGTTGGGAAGTGGTTTAAACTAAATGTTCTTGGTTGGGAAGTGGTTCAAACTGAATATTCTAGGATGGGAAGTGAAAGTAAATGTTCTAGGTTGGGAAGTGGTTTAAACTAAATGCTCTTGGTTGGGAAGTGGTTCAAACTAAATGTTCTTGGTTGGAAAGTGGTTTAAACTGAATATTCTAGGATGGGAAGTGGTTTAATCACAAAAATTATCTTTTGGAAATGGTTTTAACTAAATGTTCTAGGTAGGAAGAGAACTCAAGAAACTGAGTGTTCTAGATTAACCAATTAATACCGATCAGCCCCCCTGTCGAAAGAATTACATGAATTTTTTAGAAATTTATGCTTTCATAATTTTTTGCTAAATGCTAAATGCATAGCAAAAAACTTTTTTTCGCGTCTTTATCGACGCATTCGGAATAACCTATTATGGCACATGTCTATACAGTGCACAGTGTACAGCCTAGATTGTACAAATTATTCATTGTACAATGTAAAAAGAAGTGTACGGTGTGCAGTTTGAAATGTGCAATGTTAAGAGTTAGGTGTACAGTTTGCATTATTTAGCAAGTGAAGTGTACAGTATACAATACATATTGCAGTGTTTAGCGTGTGCAATGCAGAATACAGTGTTATAAATTTGACGTACTCAGTTTGCCGTTTGAAGTTTGGCAGTGTTGCAGTATGCAGTTTGGAAGGTGCAGTGTACAGTGTGCAGTATGCAGTGTGCCGTGTGCCGTGATCAATGTACAGTTTACAGTGTAAAGTGTGCAGCATTCAGTGTACACTGCATTTTGCAATGTTAAATGTTTAGTGTGCAGTGTAAAATGTTTAGTGTGCAGTGTACAGTGTAAAGTGTGCAGCAATCAATTTGCAGTGTACACTGCAGTGTGCAGTGTGCACTGCATTGTAGTGTTTTGTGCAGCATTCAGTGTACAGTTTACAGTGCACAATGTTCAGTGAACAGTGTGCAGTGTACAATGTACAGTTTGAAGTGTGCGGCATACAGTGTGAAGTGTGCAGCATACAGTATACACTGTGAAGTTTGCAGCATACAGTGTAAAGTGTGCAGCATGCAGTGTATTTTGTGAAGTGTGTAGCATACAGTATAAAGTGTAAATTGTACCGTGTACAATGTGTACTGTGCAGTACATAATGTAACGTTTGCAGTGTTCTGGGCGCAGAGTCTTATATGTAAAAAAGTAAGATTTTATTATATTTTTAGCTTACCACCCAATGTAACTTTTAATGTAATTTTTTACGAATTTTATTGAGATATTTTCCAGAAGGAACAGTTAGGATATTAATCTTAATTATTCTGAGACCTGGAAAGTCTGCAGAATGATGCTTGTGGTCAAAACGATTGAAACCAATTTTTTATTGCAACTGACATGACCCTGTTGAGGTAAGATTGCTCATTGCCAAATATTCTTTGTTAAGGACTATGGAACATCGTTGATTGGAAACCCCGCTAACACATGTTATCCTGCTGGCTTTATATTGTTAAGCTCAATCTTTGTTACATAATTTGAGAATGTTAACCAGAGCAGACGATATTCATACAATGAGATTAGACATTATTTACAGAGTTATTTGGCCAATAAATCCAGCAAGAAGGCATCTTTTATCATTATTTTATTTTATATTTAATATTCTATGTTAAAAATAATAAAGGATCGTAATTAGAGTTTTAAATCCCCCCGTATTTCTCTCTGTTTCCAGATAAAACAAAGGAAATCCTGGATCACCGTACATTCGGGACAAGAGAAACGGACGACATGCCAAGCTCAGCCGAATCTTTAAGGTTCATAGATCAACAGTCAAGATTAAAAAGTTTTAAAAATCTGCCAATTTACGGTAAATAGAACGCAAAAAGGGCTGGTTGAAAACTTCAGTTTAAAGCTTAAATTGTTAGCAGACTGGCAACATGAAGCGCTCTACGAGTCCAGTATAAACCAAAAATCGAACAATTATAAAGATATTATATTGAAAAAGAAAGAGAAAAAAATGCCTAATCGTGACTCACCTGTTAAGTGTTAGAAAACCGGTCTGCTGGAAGATACAAGAACTATTTACATGAAGAAATATAATAAATATTTCACAGATGATAAACCCCTTCCTTACATTACAATATTATTTCTGAAAAAATATCCATCAGACGATTTGGATTAAATTTACTAAATATTAGTTTAAGTCACTAGATCCTGCGTAGTATAGTGCGTAGCTGGGGTATACAATACATATTAGCAAACAGTGCAGGTTCTTGATTTTCTAGGTGACCTGAACAAATGCATGATAGATAAATCTATATAGAAATTAGAAAGGATTATTATACTAAAGTTGAAGTCATGTCCTGTGGTGATAATTAACCAGGGAGTAAGGAATAGAAGGGAGATATAACTGACGCGGTTCGCCCTACCATATGATTATACATGCTTTGCAGACGGGTACTCCATTTGAATAAGAAATATTTGTCCGATGTACAATTACCGGGTAAACAATAACCTTTTCTGAATATTTCATGTACAAATGAAGTACCCGTCTGCAAAGCATGTTTAATCTTATGGTAGAGCGAACCGGGTCAGTTATATCTCCCTTCTATTCCTTACTCCCTGTAATTAACGTATCATCCATTTTGAAATCTTACTCAAATCTCGTTTGTTAATCGTAAACAATTTTCCCCAACACAGAAAGCACCTAATTTGTGTTTTTATGTTCATGGTTGGCTCATATACTGGGGGTTGCAAGTTCTTTAAACACGTGATCGGAAACGATCGTAAGAATAACTAAAATCTAGGAAACCGCAACTTGAGCAAAAATTAAGAATTTGTCGTCGTAAAAATCGAGATAAAGCGTTGTAGAATGTAGATTAGCGCTATTTCAAACAAAATTTTTAACCTCGTTAGACGCTAAATATAGAGAATAGAGCTTTCTGAATAGAGAATTAAAATGATTCCGACCTTCAAGAAAAATTTGGGTTTCTTTAAATTAAGAAATTGCTTACGGAGTGTCGGGATAAAAGCTTGGTGAATGTGAACGTGTTGATAGGTCTAGCGACAGCCTAGCTCAGGTTCTGGCAGGGAGATTGTATTTGACGTAGGGGACCTCGACATCCTCCCCCTCGGTATCATTACAGCAGAGCTCCAGGACCAGGGCTCGGACATGAGGATCTATCTCCTTCTTACTCACGCTCTTCACAACCTCGCTCATGGGCATCAGCATTCTCTCCTCTCTTTTAGCTGAAAATTAACAAATATTGAGTATTAGAAAATTTATGATTCTAATAAAATAGCAGTTTAAGGATAACATTTAAGAGCTTAATTGATGCAATAAGGCGACCCCGGGAGCCCAGACCTGACTTGCACTAGAAAAAATCAAGAGTGGGCATTTCTTTTCTTCCGAATTTCTAACTTGCTTTTTGTAAGATGAGCATAAAATATGCCATTCACTAATAAAAAAAATACATAATTTTAATGGAATTCTTTTCCCACTAACAAATAATGTGTTGTATTGACTTAAACTCGTAAAAAATTGTCTAACCTTTCTGCATGAAGAAGGAGTAGAGCATTGTGACTCCTTGGCTAAGCATTGTGATCTCAAGCTTGTGTTCCGTCTCAAAGTGTTCCATGAACTCCTTCATGGTCATCTCGGTGCCGTCCTCCTTCACGGAGTTGATCTCGAACCTAACGGAGAGGAGTTGATTGAAAATAAATCTACAATTTCCTTTTTTCAATTTTGAGGAAATTTATCACACCTAATATTTCCATTACTACTTCACTACATTCGGTGTGAAAATACTTTCATTTTGATCTTAAACTAGAAAAAATCAAAATACCGGCAACAACTTTTTTTCGCTTAATACCCATTACAATAATATAGATAATTAAAATAATTTATTTATTTCTGGATGAAGCTAATTGAGACCCAAGTTTTTTTTCGCCGTTGTATCAGTTAAATACACTCTACCATAGTTAATGATCTAATTAGACCTTTACCATTGACATATGCAATCGATCATTTCCAAAATAAAAAAGATTTACTAACCTGTCCCAAAGAGTCCATTCTGTCTCGTAATACTTGTTCTTTGGTGCCTGGATGGGTTCGGAGAAAGCAAAAAATGGAAGAGCGAGATTAGCGAACCCGTTCTTGTACATCTCTATGTTGGTGTGCCCCTGCAGCAACTTGTACAGCTCCAGGGTGACCAGCCCAGCAACTAGGGAGGTGGTGGTTGCAATTGCTGGGATAATACGTCCAGCAATCCCCTGCAGCAAATATATTTACATTGTTTAAATATTTATTTATCTTAACCACACAACATTCGTATTCATGATTGCAGTAATTAGGGAGTGCAAATATAATTTTAAGCAACCCTTCATTTATATAGTAACATGTGTAATTATCAAAGGTACCCCTAAAGGTAACCATACGATTAGGTTATCCTTTTTTCTGGCGGAAAATTGATTTTCTTTATTAAGAATAAAATTCGTAAGAAGTTACTTAAAAACCCTTCTTCATGGCTACTCCATAATTAAAGTCACTTGAAGTTACGTTTACATTCTCTTTCCAGTGAATTTCTAAACCAATGTTTAGAGAAGTGCTTAGGGTCCGGATCCGGATCCGTTGGATCCGCAAAAATATGCGGATACACGGATCCGGATCCGAGGGGTAAAAAATCAACCAAAAATTGCAAAAAAAACCTTTTTACTCCTAAAACCTAAATCTGAACTTTTGAAAAAAAGAAATTATAAAAATTTCCTCATTTCTGAATGGTCCATTTAGTTTTAGGATTAAAATAAGCGAAAAAAATGAAACAAAATATTTGAAAATTATTTTTTGTTAAAAAATTCAGTAAATCTTAAAGAAATGACCTGGATCCGGATCCGGATTTGGATCCGGATCCATTTTATTCCAGTGCTGATCCAGGATCTAGATCCGCATCAAAATTAAATGGATCCTAAGCGCTGGTTTAGAGAGCACCCAAGTCCAATCTGTCATTCTTTGTTACAATTCCTCTTGCAATTATCCTGATTAGCAGATTTGAAAGTGTTGTTGTACTTGCCTTAGATTTGAGCCTGTCTGCAGGTGGAATTGAATAGTTCTCTGCTCTTAGATTGCTAGTTGCTGAAAAATAAAGTTTTAAAAAAATAGTAAACAAAAAATACAAAACTTTATAACAAGTAAAATACACTACTGCTAAGAAGTACAAACTTAGTGGTTTTCTTCATTATCGGTCCGTAGACGGGACACTAACTATCCTAGATCTTTTAATGTTGAATAAAGATTCTGACAAATAACGTTTCAAAGAAATGTACGATTCTGCCTAAAAAACAAACATTTTTTCAACACTTTAACAAGTTATCTTACCGACGATAAAATCAATATGACCGTTAGTATCATCGTCCTTCTCAAACTCTAGCGGCGTAATCCTCAACTTCTGTTTCCTGAACTCCTCAGGAGCCGGAATATCACCAAGCAGACTAAACAATTACAAAGTTAATGTTTGTGATAGCACTCAGACAATATGACTCAACTCGACGATGTAAGTTAAATTCCGAGTTTATAAAGGGAATTCAAGAGATGACTAGGAAGGGTGACTGAAGGCAATATAGGCAGGGACCATAAATTTAAAAATTGGCATGTTTTCATTTGAATTAGCATTTGATTATCAAAATTGGCGTTTTTTTGGTTAAAATTGGTTATAATTATTTACAACTATATAACAGGAAAATTCAAAGAATTTTACTTTACTAAGGGTAGTCGGCAATATTGGTCAAGGGAACCCGTTGAAGTAACTTTCTTCATCTTTTAAAAATAAAAATGCGCGATTTTTTTCACAAACACTTCGCATTTGAAGGAATCATAGATCCGTTGGAGGAATCATAGATAGGTAATGTTGGTCAAAAGGCAATCAAATCAAGAAATTCTTCAGTCAGTTGTGTCATAACACTAAACCCAAATTTGATTACGGAGAACAGGGAATTCAAAGAAAACTCACTTCTCCACCGTGTTACTGTCAGATCCAGCCTCTGATTGAGCCTGAGCCTCTGCATCTGTCACAGCAATCTTAACTCCTGATACAATCATAATATTTATCCGCCGATTTGTGTTGGCTTAAAGCTACCATCATCATATCATTGTCACATGAGCTTTCTCAAATATCAACTTTTTCTATTGCAAAAAATGTAACAAACATAAATTGATAAATTTCAACTATTAGAAGCCAGGAGAATATGCTCTACATTTCCATCATAATGTCATGTTCAAGTAATAAAGCACAAATATCAAGTTTATCAATTGCATAAAATGATTTCTAAAAATCGTCTCGTGTTAATGAGAAAAAATTGGTATTTAACGACCTATCCATTAAGCTCCATACCTGATTTTGGCACGAAGACGGGAACATTCACAGACTTTAGGATTTCTGCAAATTCCACCCTATCTTTGTTCTTAGTGATACCGTAGACATCTGCTAGAAGCCAGGCACCTGCCTCCACAAAGTCCATGTGTGTCTTGTTCAAGGGATCAAAGATCAAGGGTTTAGGACACTTCTTAGGTCCGGACCAGAAGGGACTTCCAGAGGAGGTGATCTAATAAAAAATATGAATAAAAATTCATATTTGCTTCTGCTACTTAATAATTTATGAAGGATCTGTGCGATCTGTCTTCTTTAATACCTGATCTGGAGGGAAGTTATGAAGAACTGTCCCTTTAATACCTGATCTGGAGGGAAGTTATGAAGAACTGTCCCTTTAATACCTGATCTGGAGGGAAGTTATGAAGAACTGTCCCTTTAATACCTGATCTGGAGGGAAGTTGTGAAGAACTGTTCCTCTAATACCTGATTTGGAGGGAAGTTATGAAGAACTGTCCCTTTAATACTTGATATGAAGGGAAGTTATGAAGAACTGTCCCTTTAATACCTGATCTGAAGGGAAGTTGTGAAGAACTGTCCCTTTAATACCTGATCTGGAGGGAAGTTATGAAGAACTGTCCCTTAAATACCTGATCTGGAGGGTAGTTATGAAGAACTGTCCCTTTAATACCTGATCTGGAGGGAAGTTATGAATAACTGTCCCTTAAATACCTGATCTGGAGGGAAGTTATGAAGAACTGTCCCTTTAATACCTGATCTGGAGGGAAGTTATGAAGAAGCTGTGCAATCTGATTATGGAAAAGCTCCTGCCAAGTAAGACGAGCCCATGCAACACAATCCTGAATAATTTTACATTCTTAAGAAAAAATATGTCAATTTTATTGTGATCAAATTTGGAATATATTAAAAAAGTTGAACGAAAATCACTTTTTGTAAGAGCTTAAGCTGAATCGAGTGTTTTTCTTCATTACTTAAAAATTCTCAGTTGAGTAGATCGACTTTTTAAGAGATAACTGTGGTTCCGGGCAAAGCTGGGTTTCCAATCCAGAAACCAAGAATGTCAGAGATCTTTAATTTTGAATTCCCACCTCTAAAGTTGTTGGTCGTTCTGTAACAAGTAAGCGTTTCACAGTTTCCATAGTTTCTACAGGCTGGCATCCAGGCAGCGACATTGTCTTTTCCTATAACAATATCTTAAAATAAACGATTTTTGTTTTTTATTCATTAGATATCAATCCCAGAACTGCTGTAAAACTTAAATATTTCAATTTCTTCAAGATTAGTATCGATTCTAATTCTTTTTAACTACCCTCCCCCCCCCACCTTGAAAATCCTTCTTCACCATAACGCTAGGAAGTTTTAAAAGGGTTTTAAAAGCGAACTTTAAAATGAGCCTCCATGGCAATGTCCGATTTACAACGGTACCATGAAAGGCTTTTTCTGATCAAGTTCATTTTTTTGGTTTTTGAAAACTATTTACTTTCATTTGTGTTTTTTCTTGCGTATTTCTTGCTTATAAAAAGACTGAGGAAAATATCAATATTTAAAAACTTACGGGTCAGAAAAGCTTTTGATCAAGGGTTCCTTGCAAATCGGACATTGCCATCTTTGCTTGGAGGGTCACTTGAAGTTACGTTTACAGTTCCTTAAATACGAGAAAAACAAGTTTTACCTTGAAAGAAGGATCCTCAATATACTGTGCAGCAGTGAGGGGTCCCTGTGTGAAGGTTCCCTCGAACATGTCCCTGGCCCACTGCAGGGTGTGCTCGATAGCGTTGGGGAAGTTCTTGAGTGTACAGATGGGAATACTCTTCTCCGGGGGATCCTGGGAGCTGCTGTAGGACTCGGTCAGCTTTGGTATCACAACCTGGATAAATATTATCAAAAAACTGAAAATCAATGAGTTTTCGGGAAAATACCCTATACAGAAACCTGAAGACCATCGACTAAGTTTCATAAATTATTGAATAGAAGAAAGTGGGGGGGGATATATCAACTGAAGGAAAAAAAATTAAATTAATTTTTTAAGAAGTCTGGACCAAATTTATACAAGGTTGATTAAAGCACTCGGTTGTGATTTCAAGACGGGCTGAAAATAAGTTAAGATGAGAACAATTTATATTACGCAAGTGTTTCGGATCCGGATCCGTTGGATCTGCAAGATTTTGGCTTCCTCGATCCGGATACGGATCCGTAAAAATATGCGGATCCACGGATCAGGATCCAAGGGGTAAAATATCAACCAAAAACTGCAAAAACAACTTTTTTACTCCTAAAACCCAACTCTGAACTTTGAAAAAAAAAAGAGATTATAAAAATTTCCTTATTTCTGAACGGGTCATCAAGTTTAAGAATAAAAATAGGCGAAAAAAATAAAACAAAAAAAATTGAAAATTACTGTTTGTTAAAAAGTCAGTAAATCTTAAAGAAATGACCTGGATCCGGATCCGGATCCATTTTTTTCCAGTGCGGATCCAGGATCGGGATCCGGATCCGCATCAAAATTAAATGAATCCTAAGCACTGATTACCACCAGATTCTATTTTTTTCTTATTATAAAATTTACTCGCAGACAATCTTAATTTAACGAACCTGTGTGTTTCCTTTAGTCCCAAGAGTACCGGACTCTAGAAGAGGTTTATTGTAGTAAACGCATCTACGATCCATGTATGTACGCGCTTCTATATTATCTAAAGCGTTCGCAACCCCGTCCAGCTTCTCAAAGAACTCGTCATTGAAGGTACTCTCGGTCTCAGGCCCGACACGGAGCTCCATGGCGGTGTACTTGGCGTCGGGGTTCATAACCGACACTGCCTCTACTGCACATTTGGACTTGGGTTGCTGAATGTTATGATCTCGGAACAGGAACTGTCGGTTCAAGTTAGACCTGTAAAATATAAATTCAATTAGCATAATTCATAATTCATTAGTTAAAGGGTTAACTGACGTTAAAGATTAATGATGGAACCCTTTCAACATTTTTTCAAAGTACTCTTTCCTAAATTGACAAAATTACAAATGCGTGCCCTCCGGCCTCCATCTATCAAATTAAAAACTAAAATCTCCATCAATGATGCTTGGAATCAGTTACACATGGTATTAATGTTAATTGTTGAATTGAAGGCCCTTCAAAAACTCGACTAATAAACAAAATCATTGTAGCCAAAATCTTTGCAAAAATTGCCACGATTGAGTATTAGTTAAATTTGAAGGATCTTGCATCTATAGTGCAGTTTCTAATTTCAAATATTCAGGTTCGGGTTTCAAAAAATGCATATCTAATTCATTCTGCACACGTCTAGTCTGCACAGTTCCCATCGACATTATTCTGAACCTATCATTTGCTTTATAACAGAAAATGCATATGTAAAATTTCTTAATGTCGTCTTCCTTTTTCGGGAAAATATCTTATTTACATTGTGGATCCTTTTAGTGTGCTATGAAGGGGGGGGGGATATTTTTATAAATTGATCGGTAAAGTAATGCTTTTACCCAAAAAAATTATTATTCCCTCTGAAAATCATTTAAATTTCAAAACTCAGCGAAAAAAAACCCATCAAAAATGTTGGTGCTTTCCTTAATTCCTTAATAAAAGGGGGAAAAACAATTTTTCAAGAAAATATACAGTATACACTATACACCCCTGCGTTGAAGGGAGGCATCCAAAGGTAAAAAAGCTCGAAATTTAAAACTACAATTTCTCTAGAATTTGAGAGAAAAAACGTGTTGAGGACGTACCGTTCAATGAGATCCATGTCAGTGACAGAAACCATTCCTCCCTCACCACAACCGAGTCCTATCAGAGCAAAGTTCTTGAGAAGCTCGCAACCTATAGCTCCAGATCCAACCAGGAAATATTTCTTCCGACCTAGCTCAGCCTGGAACTCAGATCCAAACACAGCGATTTGGCCGTCGTATCTAAACAATAGAAATATCAATTACGATTTTCAAGATTTATTTTCAAAAAAGATATTATAATATAGTCATAGTTCAGACTTAATTCACAAAAATGATTATGTATAGTGTCTCACAAATTAAAATTTTCATCAACTCAATATTTTTCTTAAAAAGTCGAACTGCTTTAAAAAACGCGTTTTTGAACAATTTGTCAAGAACCCATCATTATGGAGAAAAATAATCCGTTCAAAAAACTTTTACTGTAAATGATAAATGTCAAAATATTTGTTTTACAACAAAATCTACCTTGATCCTTGAGGTTTGCAAGCCTCCTCGGTCAGCTTTGATTTATCCTCGGGTAAGCACTCCAGAGCATCAAAATACAACCATTGATAGATAGGAGAGAACTTACCACTGGTTGCTTTCATCACCTCCTGTGCTACAATACCTCCCACAGCACAACACATTGGGTTCAGATCTCCAGCACAGATTTTAGCAAACTGGAGAAAATACTCCTCGTTGGTCACCTTCTCAGGGAACTGCTCCTTGGCCATGGCAAGGAACGTGTCTGCATCTGAGGAGCTCCATGGAGCGGGTGATCGGCCATATTTATTTATGTAACTAAATAAAGATAAATTTTACGCCTAATAAATTTTAGATTTTGACGAGGGTATATATTTTCTTGAAACTAATTCCTCCCTCACTATTCTACGTGGCGCACCAAAATAAATTGTTGTGAATTTAGTGTCGAGGAAAGGATAGAAAGCAACAGTTGAGTCGAAATTTTTCCTTAGATCAACTTTTTTTCCATCTCCCACTCAGTGGGGAGGGGGAGATTCTTTGAGAAATATTTCCCCTTGAATTTAGTTATAAAAAGTAATTCTAGATAATCCAGGTTTAATAATTGAAGGTTAGGCTAGATCTTTGCTTAATTATATACCCCCCTCCCAACATAAAACCTTGTATAAACCCATTAATTATTTTTCCTTTTAACAATCCATAGAAATAAACATTAAAAAGAACAAAAAATCTTACCTATGAAGAACTTGATAGCAAGCATGCAAGAACTCGGGAGCTTCGAACTTAGCGAAGTCTGTGTATACAATCTCGGGGGCAGCCAGGGAATCTTCCATGGCTTTGAACTTCAGGTTCACAGGCTTCTTCACCTAAAATTGTCAAAGATTTTCGCCAAAAATTTACAAATCAAATCATATTTCACAGGGATCCAACATATTACTTGTTAAATGTTTCTATTTTAACAACAATTGATCATTTACTTGTTAGTGAAGTGGAATAAAATTAATTTGACGCGGTAAATAGGACGTACACAAGATTAAGATAAATAAAACAAGGTTGACACATTTAATTGAACATACGAGCTGTTAGAGAAAAGTTCTGAATGCACTGTGCCNAAGGTTAGTAGAAAAGCTACATCGCCAAGGAATTAGTTGCCTGAATAGCTACTCCGACCTTAAATAAGCTACCTGAATAGCAACACCACCCCTGTATAAGTTACCAGAATAGCTACACCGCCCCTGAATTAGTTACCTGAATAGCTACTCCGACCTTAAATAAGCTACCTGAATAGCTACACCACCCCTGTATAAGTTACCAGAATAGCTACACCGCCCCTGAATTAGTTACCTGAATAGCTAATCCGACCTTAAATAAGCTACCTGAATAGCTACATTACCCCTGTATAAGTTACCAGAATAGCTACACCGTCCATAAATTAGTTACCAGAATAGCTACACCACCCCTGTATAAATAACCTGAATGGCTACACCACGCCTGTATAAATTACCTGAATAGCTACACCGCCCCTGAATAAGTAATCTAAATTGCTACACCGCCCCTAAATTACTTACCTGAATAGCTACACCGCCCCTAAATAAGTTACCTGAATAGCTACGCCGCCCCTGAAATAGTTATCTAAATAGCTACACCGCACCTGAATAAGTTACCTGAAGAGCTACACCGCCCCTGAATAAGCTACCTGAAGAGCTACACGTGCTCCGCCCTGAATTAGTTACCTAAATAGCCATACCGCCCCTGAATAAGTTGCATGAATAGCTACATCGCCCTTGAATAAGTTACCTGAATAGCTACAACGCCCCTGAATAATTTACCTGAATAGTTACATCGCCCCTGAATAAGTTACCTGAATAGCTACACCGCCCCTGACGTAGTCCGAGAATCCCGACGTGTCTCCGATAGAGAAAGTGTAAGGACCAATCACAGATACAGTAAACTCCTTGTCGTTTACCTCCTCCATACCCTGAACCTCGGTAAACCTGAACAACAATCATATGTTACATCTAATATACAAAAGGAACGGATTATTCACCTACAACTCTTATTTCCTAACCTTTTGGTAAAAATTGTGCATTTTATGATGAAATAATATAGCAAACTTGTGTAAAATTGGGGTTTGCTATGCAGTAGCACATCTCAGATTCTTTGAAACACATGTAAAGCCATAGAACAGGTCTCATAACACTGCCTATTCCTGCTGTTTTCGTCTAAAACTGTCAATTTCTATCCTTTCTTTCATATTTCAAATCATAAACTCAGCTAGATCAAGTTTGCAAAAGTTGCTAAGAAAAAATACCTTTTGTATTCTTATGTGCGGTGTTAAAGGTTAACCCCTTAAACACAAAACACCTGGGATCAAATCAAACCATTTCCCACAAATAGCTAATTCTTGCTTTCTTTGTATCTGTATATTTGTTACTTACTTGACCACATCCCCATCTTCAAAGCCGTGTCTGACTTCGTCCAAGCAGGTTACGACGCCCTTCTCCTCTCGGCCAATACTCGCCACCATCGCCGTTTTGGCCGGTTCTCCGTTCACGTCGAAGACAGTGAACTGCTCCCCGAGATCAGTGAAGACCTGGGCGTACAGACCACGAACATCGGCAACGATAAATCCGATTCCTGGCAATATTAAAAATAAATCAACTGAACCCTGTTTTTATTTTCCCTAAAAATTATCAATTTACCCCAATTCAGAGTTTAAACCTTACTTTACTTCTGAAAAAGGGGGGAGGTTGAATTTAAAAAGGGGGTGCTTTTTCAAAAAAAATACACCCCTTGCATGTACAAAACTCAACTTATCCAAAGTTCTAATAGGAAAAAATTTGTAAAGAAAAGATTCTTTGAATTGATTGATATTACCGTTCTCATGTGTAATCTTGTTGACTCTAATCTGCTCCTCTAGGCTGGAGTTGGTTAGGACCACCACACTGTGCTTCTTGATCAATTCCTCCGTCAGGTCACCAGTCTCCTACACAGGAAGGTCATCAACATTTTATCAAAATTTATGTTTCCCATTTTTTTACCTGTTAAATAAAATATTTACTTATGACGTCATGATGTATTGAATAAAGTATGGTGCAACATCATTGCTGTCAAATTTATTTAGTTGGAAATTATGAAAATATTACTTAAATTTCCCCAAATAAATGGTTAATTATTAAGTAAGTGCTGTAATATTAAAGTAAATCTACCATAAATGCAAACACGTCATCATAATTGATAAGAAAAATAGAATAAAATTTATATAAAATCACTTCAACTTAAAATTGATAAATTCAAAAAGTTCTGCGCTTAGGATCCGGATCCGTGGGATCCGCAACATTTATGCTTCCTAGAACCGGATCCGCAAAAATATGCGGATCCACGGATCCGGATCCAAGGAGTAAAATGCCAACCAAATACTGCAACAAAAAAACTTTTTGCTAACAAGACCAAATGTGAATCAAAAATATCCAGTTCTGCAGAGTTTATCAAGTTTTCGAACAAAAATAAGGGGGAAAAGAAAAATAATTTTAAAATCTTTTGTGCAACGAATCAGTAAATCTTAAGAATTGTTCATGACATGGATCCGCATCAAATTTAAAGGAATCCTAACCACAAATTATTATGCTAAGCCGATTAAATGATTTAATTTTATTTAACTTAAACGAACGAGGATCAAATAAAAGACTGATATGTGATAGTTTTATTACTCAAGGACTAAAGTCGAGTTTACTTCACTCAAATTTGTTATCATATTATCATAAACTTGCTTTTCTTACGTTCAAAATAAGAACATTTTAAATTGAGTTTTTTCAATTTATTCCTTACGGAATCTATCTAATAGCCGTAAATATGACTGAACCGATCAAACCCCAAATTTTTTGAGGCAACTCACATGACCCCAAGGAAGGGTTATGTCTGGTCGAAGTTGAAAAATTTAATCTTCACCAATTTAACCAGAAATATGCGAAAGTTTGAGAAGGAAAATGGAGACTTTCATAGTTCAAAGCTAAAATTGTTGATACGAAAGAGGGCGCGCGCTCTAAAAGACTTAAATTAATACAGCAGTCAATGAAACATTACAAAATATAAAAGATCTGCGACTAAGTCGTCACTTACCCTGTCTACGTCGACATAGATGTTTAGTTCACTAGTTTTACGGTAGCAGGCCTCTGCCCTATTCTCCCCGATATAGGCCTGGCTCAGGTAGAACTGGGTCCCGAGGTCGGAGATTGTTACATTGCTCTAAACATCAAGAAATTAAAGGTATTGTATTGTAGTTGTGTCAGGGTGGGGGGAGTTGGGAGGGGTCGCAGAATACTTAACTTAAATTACAATGAAATAATGAAATAGTAAGATAGAAAGTACATTTCTCTAGAATGGGAGGGTAAATGATATCCGAGGGTTTAAAGAAGACAAATATTTCGTAGCACTTTCATTAGCAAGTTTTTACAAAGCTTAAATCTTTTTTTTAGCGATCTCGATACCTAGACCACCCATCCCAGAGATAAGAACATTTGCCTTCTGCATCTTCTCCATTGCTTCCTTACCTAGAAAACAATAACATTGAAAACAATAACAATAATGAATGATTATCTCATTAAGACAAAAAAGTGTGTAATTTTGGGTGGAAATCAACAGATTTTTAAGAATTTGTCAATTTAACTTTCATCCCATAACCGGTAGAGTTTCATTCGTACCCGCATTGCGCATAAAGACTAGAATTGTTTGAGAAATGATATTTTTGCCCAGAAATAAATCGAGTTCTGTTGAAAAGAAGCAAATAAACAAATAAAAATTCGTTGATATATGACGAGGTTAAATTCGAATATCAGGGCATTGCGACACCAACAGTCGGCCTGATCCCAATAGCTGTTGCCCATAAAGTCGCTGATGGGTGAAGAAATAATATAGATTTCATGGCTCTAAGAGAAGATAATCAAAGAATACTAATATCTAAGTGTACTGCAGCCTCACAGAAGAACTTAAACAAACACGATATGCTTCTTAGAAAGAGGTTTTTTCATGCAGTACACTTACTTTTTTTAAAATCAGGTGGTAGTTGTCCTGAACAACCTAGTTAGGCCACACTTACCGAGAACAAAGAGTTGTCGGGAGTAGAGTCCTTCGTCAATAGTTTGACCATTTTTAGCTCCGTTCCCATTAGAGGAGCCGTTGGAAACCCCGTTCTGAGCCATCTTGCCTGAATTTAAATTCGTCGTTAAAATAAATTTTGAAGAAATAATTATATTGAAATTAATTTTCGAATTTTGAGGGGACAGGGAATAAAAAAGAGGGTAAAGGTGCAAATTAAGTGTGCAAACTGAAGAGTAAAGAATTAGCCTATTTCTATATGTTAGCAACCTGATAGCGTAAACCTTTTAAACCTTTTAAACTGACTTTAAATCAAGTAAATGTTCACAACTGGTTGCAAAGATATAAGGATACACTTAGTTTGAGCAGAGTTATCAGTTCTAAAAATTAGTTTTTTACGGTTTTGACACTTTTTTTCCGGGGTCATAAAGTAGGATGTGGAAACATTAATTAAATTCGCTTCGCATTTTTCTTATTTCTTTTAACAAATTTACTGATCACTTTTATCAGATGGAGGCGGATGGGGAAAGAGGTCCTGTAGGAGGGGGGGGGGGG
>NW_019397006.1:79189-93785 GCF_000591075.1 Eurytemora carolleeae | reverse complement strand
CCTAACACGTAATAAGTGGTCATGTAAAAATAGGGGGGGGGGGGGGTCCAAAAATCGTTCTCTAGGACAGACCCCCTCTTCAGTAACTGAGCCGATTAGCTTTAAATTAATAATCTTTAAGATACTGGCTGAGTATGTTTGATCCAGGTGAATTATTTAATGATGAAATATTTAGAACTTTCTCTTCGATCCAAATTGTCAACTCACGTCATAAATAAGCTGTAAGAGCTTTCGCCAAAGACGTTTCCTTCGCAAACGTCGTACAAAGAATGATTTGCACAAAGAAAAGAAAGAACTGACCTGAAATAACTTTTCGTTTTTTGTTCGGAGGAGCGGCTTGGTTCACAGTTTCAGCAGAGGACATCTGAGACTTAACAAAGACTGAGTATTCATCAATACTCTAGAGAGGTCGAACCCAAACCAAACTTAAACTCTTGAAGTTTAGAATTTTTACTTTATTGACTATGGCTGATCGCTGAATGGTGAAGGATTGAAAAGATATTTTTGGATTCTAATTGGGTTTCTTTATTCCTGTCTACAGCTGACTCACGGAGATACTGTGACTATGCCACCTTTCTCTCATTGGACGGCAATCTTTGAAAAAGTCTTGATGTGTCGAAATCATGTATAAGACGACCTTTTATAAAGCTCAAGAAGCAATTTCGACACAAGCCTAAACCGGTCTGGTACGAAAATCAAAATGAAAAATTTGGGTAACACCTTTTTCAATCGTTTTAATCATTTAAACGTTGAATTAGGACAAACTCGAGGGAATTACAGAATAAAATTTACATTTACCTCGTCACGTTTGTGTTGATGCATCAGTTTAGAAGTCTGAAAAAAGGGTAAAAGTATAAAAATAGATGAATTTTTCACCGACGTGTGCTCTAAACACTGCCACTGTGTTGATAGAAGACTAAATGTCACAAATAAATTCATATATCAAAGACGACTTTCAAGTCGTCTTGCTATTGTCATGTTTCGTGGGACACCCTGTAGTTCCAATCGTCAAAAAAGGAAATTTCAGGCATAAGCCGTAAGAACGGAACATTATTTTTCTTAATGACATTTACCCTTATTTTTTAAAATTACTGTTAGTTAGCAATCTCAATTTTATTATAACGACGTTGATGGAAAATTTTCAACAATCGTTTAGGGCATCCAGTCATGTCAGTGTAGCTATAACTACATTGTTAATGGCGCAAAGCACTGAAAAAAAATGTTATCGGTTAAAAAATCTTCAACAGCGCAGCGGTTATAATGATCTATTTTAGTACAGTGTGAAGAGTGTGAAGTGCAAACAAAAAATTCATCAACACAATTAAAGAAATCGCCAACGGCACAACCGTTAATTGTCATTCTCAGTATTAACGGCATAAAGTGCGAAAAAAAATCTTGTAAGGTCATGAAATACTGAACGGTGCAGCCAAACGGTCTTCTGTAGTATCGGTGTTAACGGTTTGTTAATTGTTGTTAAGGCACTATATCCACTAAGTTGAATTATATTTATTCTTATATAGGTAACTAGATATCCAAATCAACTACCCAGCTAGCCAAATTGCGTAGATAGCGTGGTCGCATATTATTTTGGCTCTAATTGCGCAATTAAAACGCAAATTTGCGTATGACTATATTTCAAATTAGTGTAAATATCTAATTTTTCTAAAGAAAATATTTTATAACCCAGCTTTAAGTAAAAATATCATGAATTTGTGAAGATGTGTATCATTTTATTTCAGGTATACAAATTGCGTAAAAATACGCTCAATTTGCGTAATTCCCTAAAACTCTANGGGGGGGAGGGGGGTGTGTGGGGTCCAAAAATCGTATTTTAGGAAATTAACTCATAATATATATATTTTTTATTATAACCAGGTCCAGTTGTGTGTGAGTGAACCCTACTGAAGTAACCGAAGTAAAAGTTTACTGACTGTTTAGGTGCACTGCATTGAAGGGGTCAAGGCAACTGGAACTGCAGTTACTTGTAGTCCTTGTAGAGGCAGCAAATGGAGTAACCCCTGCTATTCAGGGCCTGAATATATGTTCAGGGGTAATTACCCCTAGAATTCTAGGGAGAGGGGTAAATAACCCCAATAACCCCCCTTATGGCCGCCACTGAAGGAATTACCGCAATCTTTTCTTAGCATTTAAGGATGTGAACACATGAGACACCATTTAAATGGCTAATTCGTTTCATAAATGGTCCAAAAATTAACGGTTTTTGCTGTTGGTTAATGGATTCTTCCTTTAACAGAATTTTGCCCTGCCCTAGGCTCACCCAAATAGATTGTCATAGGTGGCCAGAGATATTAACTAATTATGCATGACGTCACAAGTGTCAAATATAACAAGGAAAACGAAATTTTCTCCCATTAGTTGACATGCTCTCCAAGATTCAATAAAAAAGTGTAAAAACAGAAACTAAAGAAAACATAAAATTGTATTTATTTTACTGTAAGATAAGCACTTTTTTCCAAAAATATCACTATTATTAATAATTTTGTGGGACACAAAAACTAAGTTGACCCTTGTGACGTCAGAATACAATTGTACTGAGAGTGTACTAATTCTACGTTGCCATCTATTGTAATATAAGAATCTATTTTGGCTCAGTTTATTCTGTTTTTGTCAGTTTAATCAGAATTTTTACATCTGAGAATTCTCCAATATATTTGATAGTCAAAGATTTAAATGTCAAAGGTTTGTACAAATTTGCGTCATCTGCAGGTTACAAAATATAGAAAGAAAAATAAATTTCAGTTGGCAAGTGCGATAGTGAAATTTTCTAAGCTTCAAACATGATAAAGTTAACCCAATCTATTGACCTCCTGATCAGTAAATGCTTTTAATATTTTAACAGTAAATCTTGTCTTGGCCGGAAGTATGCTTTCATTACCGGAAGTGCACTGTCCTCCGTTTCCGGTAATGATGTGAAGTGCTGACTGACTGCACAATGTTGGCTTTATATAGAAAGAAATTTTAAATAGTCCGTTGTACGTATTTAACTAATTTTAATGGACGGAACTAGATAAATCTGTCTAAACTGAGTTAATCTTGTTCTCAAATTAGAATTAGAACAATTTCATCATCATCAATTCAAAAGTTACTAGCTTTCTGTTTATTGAAGATATACTATTAAAATATTTTTTAATACATTCAACAATAATAATTACAAATTTAATATATACTGTATTTCCATTATACTAAAACTGGAATGACTTGTAAGGACTCCTGATTAAAAAAGACAGTTTTGCTTGATTTCTCCTTTTAATACAGGCTGTTCCACGAAACATGACAGTTGGTGAATAGTTTTGAATGTCGTCTTCCAAATTAAAAGCGGTTTGCAGTTTATTTCGTTTGAAAAATCGTTTGCTCAAGTATATTTTACTTTTCAAATAAGTTTACTATAATATGACCCCATATATAATATTTTTATTATTGTCTTTGGTATTAAACAACTTAACAAATTATGGAAGAAGACATTCTAAACTATTTACCAACTGTCATTTTTCGTTGGACACCCTGTAGCTAGTTGAGCCCCAAACCACCTAGTTATACTTTTCTTATGGCGCATTTGCTCTGCTGTGAAACATTTCCTATGTAAGGAAGGAAAAGTGCGTTCCTAAGGTACCATGGGGCCGTTTTTCGACACCTTCCTATTTAAGGAACTATGCATGGAAAGGACCTCGCTGCCTTAGAACTAGACTTTTCCTTCCTCTTTGAGGGATTATATTCTGCCTTTTTTAATCAGGAGTCCTTACGAGGGATTCCAGTTTTGGGACTAGGGAAATATGGTGTAAAAAGCATAAAAAGTAAGGATTAAATCATCTATCGTCGGCTGGAAGTTGGCCGGTAATTCTGAAGAATTCCTCTGGACCGTATCCCAGTATACTCTGCAGATCACAAACAAATCTAAATTTAAACAAATATTATTTTTGCAACAATTCTGCACTTTAAAGTTAAAAAACTGATAAAGTTTAAAAATAATTTTTTGAAAGCTTTGCCATCAACGATTCATTAGGCTAAGAAGATGGAGATATTTTCGTTTTTATCGTCACAGTGATTACAAGAGAGCGGCTCATTCTCAAAGAATTTTCATAAGGGGAAGGTCATTGATGACGCTCTTAAACTCAAGCCCAAGTAACAAAAGTGAGGAATTTCCCCAGATTCTCCAACCGTGGTGACTTTCTTTAAGGAATTTCCGAGGAATTTCTTGAGAATCATTTCCTGTAACTTATTCCTCGGAAATTCTCAAGAAATTCCCTAGAATTGGTCCCCAAGATGAGAGATTTTTGTGGGATCACAGTTTTGAGACTCAGTTTCGAGAAATTCCTGATAAATTCTCCGGAATTTTTCCCCACGAAATTCCTCAGAATTTCTCCAGAAATATTCTCTGGAAATTCCTGAGAAATTTTCACCCCAAGAAATTCCTGACAATTCATTTGTCTGAATAAACAAAATACATGACAACTTCAGGAAGATCAAAAACGGCTATAACATTCTGACTTAAGAAGATGGTTATACTTCTAAAAAGTTGGAGGGGCAATATGGTTGTTAAGTTATTCACTGCTTTTGTTAGTGAATATTTCAAGATATTCCTGAGGAACTCTTATGAAAATCTTGGGAATAGTTCCAGGGAAATTCCCAGGAATTGGTTCTGAAGACCAATTTTTGCTACAAATTTTCTCTGGTTTTTCTGAAGAATTGGTGACAAGAAATTCCCTAGAATTGGTTAAAAGAAATTCCTTGGATAGAGTTACGAGAAATTCCTAGGAATGGGTTACAAGAAATTCCTAGGAATGGGTTACAAGAAATTCCTCGGACCTGGTTCCTGGGAATGGGTTACGAGAAATTCCTGGGAAAAGCTGTCGACATTTTCACCGGATTTTCCTGTGAAAGATTTCTGGGAATTTCCGCGGATTTTCCGCAAAATTGTTACTTGGGAGGAACAATTAAAATTATGAAGAAAAAAAATTCGGTTTGTAATAAGAAATTTATTAACCGCCTTTTTACCAACATAACGGAGCTATGATTCTCCCATCAGAGGGACGTTAAGTTACATTACGTCCCAGGGGACTAATAAAGTAAAATAACGAGCCGGTCTGCGAAGTTCTCGTATAAAAATTTGCGCATTTTCATCTTAAAAGTTGACGAAATTGTGTACAACATACCTTTTGGGAAATTAAAGATTTTACTGAAACACGGGTTCCCTCGACCGATTTCGCCTGCAAAACATCCCTGCTGCACTCTGGATGTTTTGTAGACAAAATTGGTCTCGGGAACCCTTGGTAAAGTAAAGTTCCCTTAAGTTCCCTGTTTGACCAAATGAAAACAAACTGTAGATATGGTTTTCATATTTTCTTATTATTTTAACTTAACAACATAAATCATGTTTTCTTCATGTCTGTCATTTTATATATATTACCATAATATGGTCGTAAAATAATTTAGTATTTCATTCTCTTGAATCTTTTTCCATGAAGCCGAGATTATTTTTGTTACAATGAAATATTCTTTGTCAATTTTTATGTTTTTGTTTTTATTGTAAAAGTTTGATTGTAAATTAGATTTTTTTATGATTGTTGTTTACATCTACCTGTAAATATATCTTTTCCCGGAGGTTTTATGAATAATATTTTTATCATAATAATATCGGAGACCTCGGGATAATTTCTCATAATTCATCTTAGGCTTATTCTTGCGTAATCCCCATCTACGAGCAACCTGAACAAAACAATAAAATATATGTAAGACAGTTGTCCCTCTAATATATTTGAGTAAAATGCCGACTTTTACTAAATATCTTAACATTATTCTACATCTGCCTTTTGAACAATAAACTTAATTATACAGGCGTCATATATATGAATCAGTACAGTAAAGAAGACTTCCCATTTCAATTTTGATTTCAGCCAAGCTTTCAAACAGCAGAAATACTCGACCATTAAATAACGAGAAGTTGTCAATTAACAGTTTTTTTTTTCTTTACTTGTAAACATGTAATTTGAAAGATGTTTGTTAGAGATTAATGCATTATTTGTTAAAAGTTGTCTTCATAGTATTGATATAATCGCCGACTACTGAACAATATTCATGGGAAGCCATGGGAGCTCATGTCTCAATATTCAGTTTTTCTTTTGAATCTTACTGTTATTTTTTTGAAATTGTTAAAACCCTTTTATCGACAACACTCCTCATAAATTAAAACTTTTTAACAAAATATAATTTTCCAATATGTGATAAGTTTTAATGTTAAAGTTAACGAACCTCATCTGGATCTGCAAGTTTGAACTCCCAACCTTGTCCTGAACAACAAACTTTGCTATCATTCTTTACAAAATTCCCTCTACGAATAGTAATATTTCTTTACGAAAGGGTTCGCAACTGAAAAACACACAGATAAACAATAAGTAAAATGTTAATATGATGATACAAGAGTCCCAATTCTAAACCGACGGCCAATTTTTGGACATTTTTAATATCAACTTTTTTGTAGGCTTTAGAATGCTTAAATGGAAACAATATTCTTGATTTAGAGTTAAAATTGTGTGTTGAACATGAAATATGTGCAAATTGGTTTACACGGAACGAAGATTTATACATTCTTATTAATTGTAAAATAAGTTCTAAATTTAAATAAAATTTACTTCAAATATAAGGGTTATAACCACAAAAGATGAGACTTTAAACTTTTTAAACGTAATAATCTGAAGGTTAACTTTGATTATAATTCATCAATAGTTTGACAAAGAAAGAAATAAGTTTACAGCTCCAAGGAACCACAAATCTAAAAAATAAAGACCAAAGAAATTCCGTACAGTCGTATCTAAAGTCTCATCCTTGCAAGTTAAGCAGCATAACCCTGTAGTAGCAAGTTTAAAAGTCTTAATTGATCAGAGATGGGAGCTTTTAAATGGGATATTCTTAATCCCGATAGGTTAGTCAATCTGGAGATTAATAACAAGAGGAGAACAAGCATATTTAATCCGGAGATTAAAGAAGAAGTTGTTAAAGAAGTTATATATATTTGCCATTAAATAGTCGATTCATACTTGATCAGACAAAGCTTTTTAGGGTAATGTTGTGAATCGGACATGGCCATCTTTGCATGGTGGGTCATTTGAAAATACGCCTCAGTCCCTTTAAGATACCCTGTTGTTTATATTTACTAAAATAAAATAAAAGTAGAAAAAGATATTTCATTAATTATTACCTGTCCATCTTATAATACTCTGGCATGATTTATCTGATAACAGTTCCAGGAGAAACTGCCAGAGTTGGATAGGTCCTGGGGGTAAAAATACTTTTACCAGTTACAGTCAGATACAGAGAGATCTAAAAAACTGTGGAATAGGAAGACGACAGTAAATCAATCTTATGCGTTTTTGATGTTGTTCAAAAAGCAAAAATGTTTAACCAGACCTTGAAAATCATCTTTTTAAGAAAAAAGGGTCTGTGAACACTGCACAATGCTGTGTTTTATGACAGTTTAAGATCAAAACTTAAGTCATAACGTTCATCTTAATATTCAATAGGTTTGTGGGTCCCGTTGTATCTAACTTGTAAAACTATATTTTATGTTTATTTTCCTAACTTTTTACTTTCCCTTGACTTTGTTCATTGCTTAAACCAATAGTTTGTATTTTCAAACAAAGGGTTAACCACAAAGAAAAACACTTTCCAACAGAAAAGACGCTAACTAGTAACTATAGCAATTTTAAGAAAAACTTTTTAGTGCTTTATGAAGTACATAAAGTTTGGGGAAAAATTAAACCAAAAATCACTAGACTTGGTTTAATGGAAATGTTTAGTTTCGCTTAAATTCATTTTTTATTTTTTTTCTAATATTTTTGATTTAGCCATTTTACTTTGTCGTCCTTGAATTTTCAGGTTTAGAAGGACATATCACACTGACCACTGTAAGTATGTATAACCTGCGGCACTGAACATAGGAATACTATGTACCGTACTGTACCCTCCAGAACTGGGTACAGCAGGTTGGAATGTACACTGCTGCCATCTAGAAGAAATAAAATGAAGGAATTATTGTCTTTAAATGTGGCTGCCAGGATTGTGTAATTTGTAGCTAATTTAATTTAGATTATGTAATAAAACCATTTACGGTAACATTAAAAAACAGTGGATTAGGATTACGACATTTATGCAATCTTATATGTATTTGATGTTTTTATAAAGAAAAATAGTTTTTTAGTTGCCTGACATGACTGCACGATTGCTGTTGTTTAAGTCTCACTGTCGTTTTCCTCTTCCACAGTTGTATGGGTCTGTGTAAGCAAAAACTTTTATTTTATACCTTTGAACTGAATTTGAATCTTGAATTAAAGCTTTAAGATGCTCCCAGACGAGATCTGTAACTTGTTCCGGGACTATAAAGTGTTCCGGGACCATAAAGTGTTTCGGGGCATTAAACTGCTCGAAGCTGAAAAGCCGGGAGATAAACTCATCCTTGGTCAGGGAACAGAGCTCGCATCCTTTCATCTAATAAAATGGGAAGATACAAAAATTTAGTTTTTTCCAAATGCATGGGAAAAATATTTTAGTCAAGCGTTAAATTTTTCCCATTCCCATTTGTGAACGTAACGTCTGCTGCGATGGCCCAAGAAGAAAATGGAGAACAAGAAATATAGAAATGTAAATTGTGTGTCACAAGAATAGGAGCATTCGCTGATGTACTAGCACCTAATATTAGCATCCTTTATTTAATTATTCATAAAAATTGTTAAAATTTAAATTTAAAAATTTGTGAACGTGAAGTAAAGTTTTATCTTGTGTATCTGCTGCCATCTGATTTGATTATTGTAAAAAGCCACTAGAATTGATCTTTACTCTTCACACTGTAAACTCCGGTACATTTTAAGTACCGAGCTGACTTTCAATCAGTAAGAGCAAACTGTACAGTTCGTACAGTACAAATACAAACTATGTAATGCAAAAGGGATAGTTTTACGAAATAAATACACTTCCTATTTATGTGCCCTGCATATTTGATTTGATATTTTTGATTTTATACAGTTGGACCCAGTTGGAACAGGAAGAAGACTTAAAAGTTGTCTTGGAATAGTTCAATGAAAATTAAACGCACCAATTGTACAATATATATATATCTGAAATTGAAAATTATCAAATTTTAGACTGAAAATAAGAATATTTCCATATTTTTACCTCATGACACCGGTCACTTAAATGTTAAATATGGAGATATCCTTATTTTCAGTCAAAAATTTGATAATTTTCGATTTCAGATTTTCTTTAAAAGTGACGTATAGGATTTTTACAGCATAGACAAAGAAGGAAATTAAAAACTTTTTCCTCGAGATTCTCTTTTTCACTCGTATAAAGACTTTAATTAATGATTTACCTTACAAGAAATGATTTTATCGAGAAGAGGTTGAACCCTAATTCTAAACTGTTCTCCAACCCAACCCATCCAGCTCAGGATATCATCAGTACACCACACCCTTCAATACGTACGTCGTACATAAAGGAGTACATAAAGGGAGGATCAGAAAAATCTGGAATACTTGTAACCTTCTTTCTGTTTAATTTTGAATTGATTTTTTTCTTCTAAAAAGGAAGTGAGTCTTTGTCACAAACTCAAATTTTCTAATCCTTATATCTTCGCAACCTGTCTGTGTAAACTTTTGATATTTCAAACTTAGACTATCTTAACTAACATAATTTACAGTTTGAAATATCAAAGGTTTACGGTACTTGGTTGCAAAGATATAGGAATTTGTGACAGAAACTCAATTCCTTTGCCCTAAATTATTTGTTTTTAATAGCAGTCGGAACTATTTTTTTTCTTCCACAAATGTCTTTTGTGGAGCTCCGACATCGGATGATTGGAAGCTGTCTTTTTTTAGTCCGCAATTGTTTTTAAACGGAGACGATTACAAAGTAAAACTACACTAACGGAAAAAAAGGCTTCAGCTGAAGTCCCTAGTATTTAAAAATCAAGTGAAATAATACCTGGGATCTGAGGGTATATTGTTTCGAGTACAGAATGATTTCCATGATTTCTCTAATCGAGAACAAATCTGAATTAGAAATAAATGATTCCACACATCGAACCCTGACCGGTTCGGAGTTTTAAAAGACTGTTATAGCCGTAATTTAAGAGTGGCATGTCCGATTTACAGCTGTGTCTAAAAGCTTTATTTGATAAATGTTTGTTTCTCGATGAAAATTAATTAAAATCAGACTTGAGCATTCTTCATGAGAAACAATTGAGCAAGTTGTAAGAAATAAAGACTTTTCAAGTTGGAACAGCTACGATATCCTCGACATTATTTATCAGCTATCAAGATTTTAAGGGTGCCGTGTGAATGGGCCAATCCCCTTTATTGTCTCAATTTAAGCTGTCCTTTTTTCAATGATTTATAAACGGAAAAATGTTAAAGGTCTCCGAGCTAGCCTTCTTACAATGATGACAATATAAGTAATACTGATCCTGTTAAAGGTTTTAAACCAATTACTCAGAAATAGTCCATAAATTATTTTTATATATCTCAAAGAAGCTAGATTTGCTAAGCTTAGTATTTGTGAAGCTTTAATTGTAAATGAATAGAATTTATCAGTACCAACTTAGAAAACGCATTTGACAAAATGTCGTCTTTAGAATACGAATCCAAAGACGGGAACGAGAGGTCGTCTTCGATTAAATCTGAAGCATCACTCTTTCTCAATCTCCAGTAGCTAAAAATATACGCATATTCCAAACATAGTTGTGCAAGTAAAGAAAATTGTAAATGTATAATTTTCCCCATTATATTTTTCGGTTTAGAAGAAGAAAAGTCTCAAATGTCCCAAATATATCAGGGCCAGGACTCAAGAGAGCCAGTTTTTTAGTCATTTGTTCTTGTTACCCCTTCCCTCCCTTTCCTCCACCTCCCCTCCATCCTCTTTCCTCCCTCTCTTTTCTCTCATTTTTTTATTGGCTTCACCCATAGATTAATTAAAATAACAGATAGGACACCAGGTGTCGTCTTTTCAAGATTTATGTGTGTTTCGTTCACAATAACCCTGAGGCAGAAGCCCAAAGGAGTTACGCATAGTCTGCGTAGAACAGAATTACAAGACAGAGATTGTGAACGAAACACACATAAATCTAAAAAAACGACATCTAGTGTCCTATCTGTTATTTTAATTAATTTATGGCTTCACCTTTCAGCTTCAATTTGTTGGAGAGTTGGAGACGGTATTCTACCATGAGATGAATTTTCCAAATCAGCTTCATCAATATATTCAACAATAACATCGTTTTGTGATACACTATATACAGAGATATCAATCTTTACACTTTAGGGTCAACCAAATATTAAGAATGGAGATACATTGAAAAATATATCATTGCTTCTTAATTTAATTTCTTCCATTTCTTTCAAACCAGTATGTAAAAGAGGAAAGAGATTTTCACGAACTACAATTGATATTTTTACAGAAAAAAATATTTTGTAACAGAAAATTTTGCGCCATATTTTTTTATTAAAAAACTTCCGGTAATTACGTTCATTTTAGTTTTTTAATTTTATATTATTTTAATTTTACTATTATAGAGAAGACACTCATGTAGATACTAGGGTCAATCGGAATTCCGTTGCACAGAATTGCACGGAATTGCGCCCAACGGTGCAGAATTGCACGCAACTGTCCTCAATTTGCGTAGAATTGCGCTGAATTTTAGGGCTCGTTATTGCGCGCAAGTAAAATTCACTTTCGTTGGACTATACACAGTTGTAGGTAAATAAATTATTTTATCTCCCTGAGAATATTGTTAATATTATCTTGAAGAAATGGTTGAGGTGAAGAGCGACAATTGTTCTGAGATGATAAGGTGAGGAAAATTTGTTTTTAGAAAAACATTCACCAAATGGCATGTTTCGTGGGACACCCTGTCTCTTAACTTGGAGTAAATATTTGTATCATCCTTCCTATCGAATCTTTATGACCAAACTCGTTATTGGTGAATTCTAATGAAAACACTGAAGCATTATGTTTCTATAGAAATGATCTATTTTCTTTGCATAGGAAACAAAAATTAAAAATGGAATTATAATTCAGATAAATTTTCCTCTACAGGTCATTTGATTTCCAAAATTGTTAATATTTTGAAACAAATACTTCCAACAGCACAAATCTTTTTGAGTAATTTTTTACTTTTTAGAACTGCAATTAATCTAATATTTAATCAAAAACTATTTTTAGGAAATGTTAAAGGAATTTTTTTTCCTTATAATCGGAAAATCTCTGGAAAAAAAATTGTCCAAATAAATGAATTATTTTATTTAACAGGATTTTTCCCTCGATTTCCTTAAAGCAGAATTTTCTCTTGGTGCTCTTGTATTTCCTAATAATTATATCATTGTATCATTAGTTCTTAACAAATCTCTTTAACCAAAATGCTACTAAAATATGTTTTGCCTTAAAATTGATCGGCCGTGATCGACTTCATCTATTAATGGATTAGGATCGGCTTCATCTAACGCTCCTTTCGATTTGTTCTGCAGATTTTCCTCGAATCGAATTTGAATTCTTGAATCTAGTAATTAATTTTAATGGTGGTTTACAAATTATTTTGTGCAATATAAAAATCGATGAGAATAGAATATATATTAGAGTGGAATTAACTAGAAAAAGGTGTAAAACGGCCATTTTGTTGTACTGTTTCCATACTGCTGGTGTACTTCACATATTTATTCTATATAACCTTTTGGGCCCTGGAATATCATCTTATAGAAAATCTAAAATTAATATTAAAAGAAAACCAAATTATGGAATAGGCTGGTTTCATAATTGACCAATGATCATTTCACATAGACTCTATACCTTTCACTTTACAAACGATGATTTTCCATTATAATAATAAATCAAATGATGTTTTTTATTCACCTAATTCATCATAAAGTTTATTTAATAGCTTTAAAAATTCGAAAATGAAATGGATAGTCTAGAGAACATACTGTATTAATATACTCTACTGCAGATAATTTGTGAACATTTACATGATTTGTACACTTTGAACTCCCTTTCAGGCTGAAAGGGACTAACAAAAGTCATACCGAGGGATTGTCTAAATTCCACTCTAATATATATTCCATTCTCTTTGATAAAAATATAATTCCGTCAAGGATATTTTTGTATCTTATTCTTACTACTGGAAGTTTGATGGTACAAGGCCTGCATCCTGTTTATAGCTTGATAACGATATCATAACTAATACTATACTTAAACCTATAAAGCTATACAGGGCGACCCAGAAAAATCAGAGTTTCTGGTCCAACAGGGGGTTTCTTTACAAATTATCAAAATTAATTATATTATGAGCTGATTTGTAGAATTGTTAATTATCATTTTTTTGGATCATGTTTTGTTCACACTGACTCTCTTAATATATTCAAATAGAGAGTATAAAGCAGAAACCTAATTATGTACCATTTACTAATTATACAATTATAAATGTACGATCTACGCACATTCATGTATCACCGGAAGCTATAGCAGCAAGCATGATTGGGACTTTTTGGAATAAAATAAGTTACGATTTGATTTATTACTAAGGTCCCACACAAAATTTGGGCCCGATCGGTTCGGCCGTTTTGACGTTTATTGTATGCAAACAAACAGACAGACAAGCTAAGTATATATATATGGATAAATAAAAATTTCTCTGTATGATAATTGTAAAACGGCAGTATGGTTTTGGTGAATTATCATGTAGAATTGCGCCTCGGTGTCGCGTGTCAACATTTTTTTTTAAGTTGTCACAATGGATATCGAGCTCAAGAATTGTAGATAAGCGTATAGTTTCAGCAGAATATTCGAATTGTAGATAAGCGTATAGTTTAAACAAAATATTCGAATTGTAGATAAGCGTATAGTTTAAGCAAAATATTCGAATTGTAGATAAGCGTATAGTTTAAGCAAAATGTTCGAATTGTAGATAAGCGTATAGTTTAAGTAAAATATTCGAATTGTAGATAAGCGTATAGTTTAAGCAAAATGTTCGACTATAACTAATCCCGGGTTTATAGGGCTATAAGGGAATTTATTTGCCTTAAGTTTCATGCTCGATCGTTTTTAGTAATTTAAAAAAAAATTTAGTTCAGATTATCGTTCTTTCCTTTATTGGAACACTTTCATCTGCAATCAAACTCTTATGCAATCAAACGATGATGCAATCAAATCAGCTGCAATCAGTAACAATTACAATCAATATTCATAAGCAATAAAAACTTAATTGCAATCAAACGGATTGTAAATGATTTTGTTTGAAACCTTTTATGATTGCAACTGAGTATCAATTGCAACCGGTGCTGATTGCAATTGATTTTTATTTTAATCGTAACAGTTTGCAAACGTTGCTGATTGAAATTGCGTTTCAAAGCAACAAAGCTGAATGCAACCAAGTGTTGTTGCTGATTGTAGCTGATTTTAATTGCAGCTGGCTTGGTTGCAACCGATTTGGTTGCAATAACTCATGTAAACTTTACTGATCGTATGCAATTATGTTTAATAGCAATTGAGTTGAATCCAGTTTATTTGCAATTGAACTTGCTCTTTTTCTGTAGTTTTTTTT
>NW_019397006.1:63384-78710 GCF_000591075.1 Eurytemora carolleeae | reverse complement strand
AATATTCCAATAATTTTGTTCGTTACCAGAATATTCCAATAATTTTGTTCGTTACCAGAATATTCCAATAATTTTGTTCGGTACCAGAATATTCCAATAATTTTGTTCGTTACCGGAATATTCCAAGAATTTGCAAAAAGAACTTGTGTTCGTAGTAGAACTTTACCTAGTTTTTCTCTTGTATCTATTAAATTTTAGATTTCGAACGGTACCCTTTAAAGTTTGTCTGACTGTTAATGAATAAGCTATCAAAGCAATGTGTTTCTCTTTTTGACTTTTAGATTTTGGGTTTTCTATAAAATTGAGCTGTGGATATCTTGATACGGTGGTAGTTGTTTTTATCAATATAATGAAGACGACTTTCGAGATTAATTTTGATTTCTATAAAGCATGAATACACAAAAACATGGAAATGGAGAGAAGCTGTCAATTAAAAAAGCTTATCTTTAATTGCTTGTAAACTTGTAATTCGACAAAAGCTTGCTAACAGTTAAAACTTCAATAAAAAAGTCGTCTTCATTGTATTGCTATAATCGCATTCGCCTACCACCGTACAGAATCAATGGAGTTGATTTTCAGAATTAAACACTTTTAACGCTCTAAATACGCCGATATCTTTACATTATTGATACCATAAAAATTGAAAGGTCACCGTTGTGAATCGGACATGCTTTTTTTTAAGAAGGGTCACTGGAAATGACATTGACAGCCCCTTTAACGCAATATTTTTTAGTTTTAAAATGTTACTAACCGAGTCATATTGGTCTGAAGGAGCACGAGATGGTCTAGCTTTATTTTCATCAGGCAGAGGATAATTTGGGGCGTGATAGTTTCCCGGGATGGACCAGGGGGCGGGGCCAGGATAGTGTGGGTCTTCAGGGTAATATGGATAGGTCTGGTTGGGGGGTAAATATAATGGATTGGTAAGGCGGGTTGGGTGGGGGTAAGGGTGTGGTAAAGGGAAGGGTTTGATGGGTGATGATGAGCTGGTTGAGGGTGGTGAGGAGGTCGTGGAAGATGGTTTGGAAGAACTTGTATAAAAAGATGGTTGGTTTGATGGTGGCAGATGTTTAGGAAGATAGTAAGGTACTGATGATGAGTAGTATAGGGGGCTAGGAGCTAGATATGAGGGGTGAGGGGGGTAGGAGAGAGGAGGGGGGTTTATATACTCAAGATAATCTGTTCTGTTCAGGGAGTTTAGGGACATTACATTCATTTCAAGTTTTAGCCATTTTTATCTCTAAAATTAATAATCTGTTTTTTGGGCGACAACCCATTCTTGAAAGCTCGTTTTGTTTGCGTTCCGTGTTTTAATTAACGATTGTCCATGTGTTATACCGTTCGTTAAAGTTTCGAGGTGTGATCATTAAAGATGCCTTTATCTCATAAAGATAATTGTTGAAGATGATAAATGAAGGTTAGGGTGTCCCTGAAAAAAAATGTGATAAAAATTGTAACATTAATTTTTTCGAGCACTATTTCTGTTCCTCGTTCCTGGTTCGTTAATTTATGATCGTTCCATTTTTTCAACTGTGTTGGTTAATTTCTACGCGTCTATCTGGTCGTTAACGAAAAATAACTGAAAAAACGACCACTTCCCGTTAACGGTGCCCAGTGCTAAGTACGGGGGGGGGGGCTCTTTAAAAAAGTCTAAAATTCGCATTCCTAAAGTTGTCTTCGTTAAAGTTTAATCTTTGGATTTATCTCAAAATGTTAACATTAAATTGAATTTTCGGTTTTAGATTTTGTTTAACTTGTTATTTACTGATTGAACTTTATTATTTTCATTTTACCGTTGCTTTTTATTTGCACTTTTGTTACCTCAGGGGAACTTTTATTTAAAAAGACAATTCCCGAGTCACAATGGTATTTTTTAAACCTTTGTTTTAACAATAATTTGGAATATATCGCCGTTTTAAATACATACAAAGAGTGTCTATTTCTGGCAATCTTCTTCATTGTTTTTGCAATAGAAATCCGCAAGTAACTTTTAAGGATAAATACAATTGAAAATAAAAGTTTTCTTATAGAAAACTTGGATATCTCATTTTTTTAATAACAAAAATCTTTTAAAGGTACCATTGTGCACCGGGCATGCCACTCATTGAATGAAGGATCACTTAAAATTGTGTGTAAGAAGGATTTGATATATTTGGTACTATTACATCACCCTACACAAGAATTTATAAGCCGACAAATTAATAAATATTCTAAAACTTGATTCTGTTAATAAAAAACTTAACTTTTTATGCTAATTTAGTTTATTTTCTGAATAAAACCAGTTTGAGTGATTTTTCAATGACAGATCGATTTGATATTGCATTAAATGAATGTAATTGATCAATTAATTTCAAGACTGTATCAAAGATTGATTATGTATTTGATTAAATTTAACAAATGGATTCAATTCTACGTGTGATTTAAACTTCAAGTCAATATCGTTTAATTATCAATCTCGCAGAATTTTTCTATCGGATCAACAAACGTTTTTTTTCTCGAATAATCGGTGTATTTCAAATACACGCTGATTTATTTATTGATTGATTGATTTTTGATCACTTAATCCCAGGTTGTAAGAAAGGTTGACTGACACAGCTATCCTGCTACTGAGGACACTACTGCACACTCCGACCGGAAGTTCCAATTTCAACCGGAAGTTAGATGTCCTTCAGGTTAAGTGGGGAGAGGAATAAATATTAGTAAGCGATTTCCGTCCTAAAAGATGGATAGATATATAGACGGATATAAAAATTAATAAAAGGAAAAACGAAAAGATAAAAAATCACAGTTTATAGAAAGATAAAGATAGATAGATAAAAAAATAGAAAGGATGCACAGTATCTAGTATATCTCATCGCTCAATAATACAGTCTAAAAAAGAACAAATGAGAAAATTTTTTTGGGCTAGTTTATACAGTCTGAAGACTTTCTAGTCCGCAAACTAGTGTCTGTAATTGTAAATATGTAATATATCACTGATTTTATTCCATGACCATAACTTGTACATATATTGTTATCATTTAATCTGTAAACTAGTTTGAAATATACATTATTATTATTATTATTATTATTATTATTATAATGTAAAGAATCTCTGAAAATTACAAAAGTTAATGAAAAGACAAATAGAAAAATATTCAAATATAAATATAAGGATTTCATAGATTAATCAAGTTAAAAGTAATTTGTCTGAAAAAATATTGTGATTTGTACAAATAAAAACAGACATATCAGTCTACCAGATAGGTTTAGGGGCCTGTATACGTAATTAAAAGAGGCTATTTAATCAATGATGGGTATGCTCGATTCTCCTAGGTACCTTTTTACTGAACAAGAATAAATTGAATCTTCTTTTGAAAAAAAAAACATAATTTTCTAAGTGCTTTCTCTATTACAGATACAGTTGAAATAATTCTAAATATGCAATGTGTTTCAAGCTAGAAAAAACTATTATCCTCCATATTATTGATCGGATAAAGGTTTAAAGGCTACCGAGGATATTTGGGTATAGTCCTCTTTAAATGGATGCTCAATTAAAAGTTACAACGACAGTCCCTTTAAAAATAAAAGTATAATTGGTCAAAAGATATAGAAATTAAAATCAGACAAATCAATTAAAATATATAACAAATGCAGCTAAAGATTTTGCCCTCTGTAAATATGGTATGTCTCATATGTCTGAAAAGTTCATGGTGTATATTTTCAGAGTTATAAATTATAAATTACCAATTAGTGACGTTTCGTAATACAAAACTTAACAAAGACGACTTTTGTACTTCAACTTTTCAATTCGGTTTATTGTAAAAGTACAACATGAAGATAAAGGCACTGGACGAATAGATATATTTAAAATATTCAAAACATCGATTTACAGTTTGATGAAATAAAAGAAAACAGAAACCTTTATAATAAGACAAGACATTAATCGAATATTTGTATGTTGCGTACAGCAGGTCAAACGGCTGAACCGATTGGGCTGAATTTTTTTGTGGACACTCATTGGTGGTCGGGGGGTGTCATAGGATAAAATACCTGTAATTTTTTCTTGAATTTTTTTTCAAATTTTTATTTTTTATTTTTTTAATTATTTTTTTTTTAAATATTTGAAAAAAATGTTTTTTCCCACGGCCCGGGCAACGCCGGGTCCTTCAGCTAGTAGAATTTAAAATCATTTTTTAAAAGCTTAAAAGTAACCACCTATGAGATTTAATCTGTGCAATATAATAATAATCACAAAACCTCGACTAAATGATTTTTAGATAGATTTTTGAATTATCGTTTAATGGATTTTTAGTATAGTTTTTTTACAGCGTTTAAAGTGGCTTTCTAAGTTCTGATTTTTTAGTTTGCATGTTTCATGTTTGTTTATAGAGGATTAAATTTTTGTAATTATTTATAGATACTTATATAATGATTTTATGATTATTTTGTTGTTGTATAAACTCCATTAATCAGAACGATTAATGGAGTTTATAAGAAGATATTTTTACTGGGTTATTCACTAAAAATATGACTCTAATGAAGAAATGAAACCCTTCAAATGACACGATCTGAACTTCTGCTCGAATTTAATCTTGTGTATGAACAAATAAGAAAAAAACGAAATAGCTGCAACTTACCATTCATGTAAGCCAAAAGTCATGGGATGTGTTCTTTACAGTGTTATTTAACCTCTAATTTTTTTACCAAAAAAGTTCCAAAGATGATAAATCGCCTTAAACTAAAATAATCTAAACACATCTAAACACGTTTTTCATACTTTCACCTTTTTACATGGAAATAGATTTGACATAGTTTGTTACCCAGAAAAGAATATTGGAACAAATAGCTCTATGAATTAAATGCATGTACGTATTAAGTGTGCATTTGCTTAATATTGTCCTAAAAAAAAGCAATATAAAAATGACCAAATTAAAAAAAAATTACCCATAACGGACGAAACCTCAGAGAAGATTGCGTAGATTTTTTTTCTTCGTATTTGTTTGGAAACTTCATTAATTACGGAAAACAAAATTCGAATGTTGTGTAATGTAAATCCCTAGCCGTAAAGTTTTGTTCGTAATGTAGAACTATACCGTTAGCATTTCGGTATTTCTAACATTTGGTTAAAAATAATGAACAGATTGTTAGAGGTACCTCACAATTTTTCATATCAATAACGTAAATTCTAACAAAAAGTTCGATATTGCGAATAAAATGTTATAGCTGTGTACCTGACTCACAGTAAACCAAAATGTTTTGAATATTGACCTGTCTATCTATTTTACTCTTTTAGGGCTACAAGAAACAAGAGAGTTTAAGCGAGTCAGTAAGGTTAAATGAAAGGCCAAGGCGTTGCGACGCTTTAAATTCGACTCATCTTGAACAAATTGATGCATAATTGAAAGCTATCTCTGTAGGTGTGGGCTTATTAGTTTTGATATATCATGCTCTCTTTGTGCCAATAAAATGTACCAATTTTACATCACACAAATACAAAAACTTGAAAAAACAAATCTTAGAGAAACATATTTTCTATCTTAAATTCAGCATCTGAGTGAATCATAAAAATATATGATGTGAAAACTGTATTAGGGGTAGCTTACACCGCCCAGGGGCCCCTAATACGTCCCTGAATTGCCGAGGGCTCTGGATGTGTCCATATTAATCATAATTACTTCCATTGTTGCAATATTACCCAAATTACAAGGCTGAAATTATCTTTAAATATGGGCTAAAATCGGGGCTTAAAATGGACTCAGATAATCTGTGGTACAATTTAATTTTGCATTCAGTTAGTTCATGAACTGTCCGTCCTAGTGTGTGTTTGATAAAATGATTTGATGAAATTGGGGGTACTATAGTTTAATTAAACCTATAATGGATTTAAAGAAAGAGTTTGCGAAAAATAAACGGGGAAAACACAAAAAAAACTAATAAAACCCTCTGAACTATTTGCAGTATTTATACGATGTTTAATTTAAAGAAACTTCTTTTACCAGAGTTCAACACTTTTGAAGCCAGAAAATCTTCCACATTATTGATCAAATTTAAATGGAGGATCGCTTAAAATTACTTACGATGACAGTCATTTAAAATATTTAACACTTTGTACAGTGTAAAAAAAAAACAAAGAAAAGTTTGCGAATTTCATAATATTTTTTTCGCGCATTTTCAAAATTTTACCAAAATATAAAAACTTGTAAACACAAATTTTTTTAATTTTGATCATTCATAAACCTTCCCTGGGGTCAAAATTTGGGCCTGCTCGGATCAGCCGTTTTGACGTTTATTGGATACAAACAAACAGACAGACAGACAAGCTAAATTTATATATAGATTAAGAGAGACTATGTTATGGTTTTCAAACACTGGTGACACAATGAAAATATCTTAATTAAGAATTCAGAATTCAAATTAAAACTTAAAATTTCAACCAAGATTTTTAAGAGACAAAGAAAACCACGTTTAATTAGCAAAAGTTTTCTTTAACAATTTTTAATACAATTTTTCTGTTTTTTTCCTCCTCAGCTCTTTCTTCTCAGTGATTCTAAGGCACCTTGTAGTCTAATTTATCTCAAAGCATCCATAGTTTAATTCTACGAATCCCTGCATGTGTTTGGATCAATCTCATAGCATCCATGGTTTAATTTTAACCCTATCTCGATTGAGATATTTTTGTCTAGTATATGAGGGAGGTAGAAAAAGGATAGATTTATCAATTATACAACAAATGAAAAAATAATATAAAAATGCAAAATATATATTTCGGACAAGGTACAGTATTAGATATATATTTGATTTGAATAAAATGTTATCACATGTTTGTCATGATTTTAAATGTCCAAGGACTAAAAACTAAAAATTCTCTAAAACCGTCAAAATTTAGCCCATCTCCATAGATACAATAAACTAAAAATTTTGCGTTATGAAATAACAATTCAAATTGTTTTGGCTGCAACAATTAATTGCGCAAAAAAATGCTATGCTCTGATAGCTCAATATTTGAAGTTTTATCATGTCATGTTATGTATTATGTCTCTTCCTTTACTGTTAAATAAATATGTGTTTGATAAAGAGAACTTGATGTCTCTAGCTATGTTTTTAAGTTTCTGCCCGTCAACATAAGTTCACCCATGACTATGAGCCAGCCAATTAAAAATTACGTATTTTATCGCAATTTTTTTTGGCATAATATCCAGGGTTTTTTTTTGCGAAATTTTCGCATTAATTTTTTTCGCGATATTTTTCGATTATTTTTTTTGCGAAATTTTTTTATTTTCTAATTCGCGAAAATTTCTAAAAACAGAAAAAAAAGTGAAAAAATTTGCAATAAAACGACAAATTTCCCATTGAAATGCGAAATTTTTGCAAAACGATTTTTCCTTCTCGCTGCAAACCCTAAATTCTGTACTCTCCGTATTTAAAGTATAATGTGCAAACAAATTTTAGAATAATTTAGAAGATAAAAATATGTTCAGTGATTCATGCTATTCTGTAAACTATGAAAATGCGTTTTCCTCTGAATTGACGAATTTTTCCAAATTATGGATTGTTTCAAAAGTTGGTTTATGTTCCAAACCGCTTCAAGATTCGAATTCGTAATATGTGCGAACATGGAAAACCTTGAATTGTTTAGAAATGAACGATCATGCACAAACAGTTTTAATTTTAGAAAAGAAATAATTAGTGTTATTTGTAGTTCTCGTCGTGCTTAATAACCTGTTGGAAATAGTTTCTTTAATTGATATTTTCACTTGGCACAAGAAGAGTTACTAAAACGTTGATCATAAGATTTGTGCCCCAACCTGACACTCAGCGTCAGGTTTCGAACATAAGCACGGTTTGGAACTTTCTTCCCCTGAATTACAATGCCGAATTTTCGAGTATTTGCTAATCAACACGAAACCTCTCAATCTTTTATATTTATTTCATACTATGGTTAGTAACTTCAAGTTATCCTTAATTTTAGAAGGGACATGCCTGATTCACAACGGTATCATTAAAACCGTTATCTAATCAAAAAGGAAGATATCGTTTTTTTTTCTAAAGGCATAAATATCTTTCTTGATAAGACAAAGCTTTTAATGGTACCATTGTGAATCGGACATGCCAATCTGAACATGAAGTGTCAATGTCTTAAAATTGTAAAGTGGGAGAAAACTAAGAAAAGAAAAACTGTATTATTCCTTTAATTGTTCCCCCGATTTTTTTTTCAACGGATATTTTAACAAAAATAAACATTTCCAATCATAGACATTATTTTGTCATAAAATAGAAAACGTTAAAAATTTATAAAAATAATATTCCCCCCATCATCCGATTTTTGTGTTAAAAAACCTACATCTATGTCTTATTCAGTTTAGCCGATTTGGCGTTTTTGAGCTCCCATCAGACCGACAGACAGACAGACAGAAACGAGGACACATTCAGACAAATACAAATCATTTAGAGGAAGTTTTGTATCAAATTCTGTAATAATATTTAAATTTCAATTCATTTTATGTCAAAAAATTTAAAACATTCTTATTTATATTCATAATATCCCCCCTCACTTCTCAAAGCCCTAAAGGAAATACAATACCTAATATTTGTCTTGTTCTCATAAAGCATCCTCCTTACTGTTTTTACTGGAACGAATCCCTATAATTCCCTTCAAACCTTTCGAGCAAAAAGTTGACATTGAACCTGGGTTTTCACGAGATTAAGAGATGCTAAAATTACACAGTTTTTGACACAAATTGTAACTCTGGTTTATTTAGAAATTTTTCTATCAAATTTCTCATGGGAAGCTGAAAAGGTGTTTATTCTGTACCGAAAATTAACATTTTTACACGAAACCCGTATTTTCACAAAATGGTATATATTACACAAATTGGAAATTTCCAAAGAAGGTGGCGTTCGAGTATAGCTTATAAATACAGGGGTTGATTGGTTATAATAAAATAATTATTAAGAGACAAATAGAAATTTTTGTGGCATGATTTTAAAATTAACAAATATCTTTAGAATTTCCATATTTATTGTTTTGAAGATAGGTTGATACAAGGATGTATAGATATTATATTATATGTATAGATAAATTCCATTATTATCTGCAAATGATGAGATTTTATTAGAACGGCCTAATACTTTTGTACTCTATTACGTTTTTAAATGTATACACAAAATAGATTCTAGTACATTTAATAGCAACGTAGAATTTGTACACTCTCAGTTCGACAAAATTATTAATAATAGTGATAACTTTTGAATAAAGTGCTTATCTTACAGTAAATAAGTGGAATTTTATGTGTTCTTTAATTTTTGTTCTTACACTTTTTTATTTCATCTTAGAAAACATGTCAACTAATGTGAGAAAAAAATTCCGTTTTCCTTGTTATATTTGACACTTGTGATGTCGTGGTCCATTCCTCAGGTGCCACCTATTGTAATCATAGATAAATAAATAAACATAGATAGCTTATGTACGCAAAATCACCAAGAATTGTACAGTCCGCGAACTCGAACTTCTAGAGGTCAAAGTGTACTTTAATGATAAGCGGAATGGTTTGGTGTTTTAATGGATTTCATAATAGAGTGTGAAATAAGTCCGGGAATGGAACTATATGAACAACAATATTTCACTGAGCAATATATCATATTAACGAGAACTGAAGAAGGACATAAGAAAGACTAAACCTTACTTAAATTTCTTTCTACAGAACTCATGTACACCACAAGTACTCAATGACAGAAGAACAGCCAATGTTCACAACCGACCTAGTTAATCTATATAATAGGAACATCTTTAAAACATCTCTGTACATTTATATATTTCAAGATGAAAAATGCCGTCTTATGCGCAATTTATCTTTATCTATGATTGTAGTTGATAATCTATTTGGAATAAACAATGATTTGGCAAAGATAAAACAGGTGTACAACTGAAGGGAAACTGAAATGTTTAAGAAAAAGACTGAATAATTGTTGTATTTTGTAAATAACTCAGAACTCTATATAGCAAATAGTTGCAGCTAGTTAGGGAGTTTTGGGACATAGATTAGTAGGCATTTTTAAAAATATTACATGAAAAATTACAATTTCATTCACAAAATCCAGGGTCCTCTAAGCATATTTTGGCTTTAAGATTATAGCTTGGATAAATGGATATAATCCAATATGATATGGGCCACTCTGTAGTTGTTTACAGAATGACGGTTGGCTAATATATCATATTTATGTCAAATTACTGATCAAATTTGCACCTTATCAACTTCTTGTTTGTGTTCGCATTAATAGAGTGTTTGTTTGTTTATTTTTCTTTTATATTGACTGTGTTTTATATGTATGTTATTTATTGTACAAATGCAGTTGTTTTGAGAATTACAACTTTTCTTTTATTTTCTTTATTTTTCTGTTCTATTGGCTTTTATTATAAGTGAGATTTATGATTTCTGCTTTTTTTTGTAAAAATATCGTTCTGAAATATTTAAGGCGCTCCTAGGGGTGGGTTAAAAAGAGGAAATTTGTAATTTTCAGTTAAAGATTAAAGATTAAAGATTTTGCAATTTTTTAAGCGAGGTTCTATGAAATATTGAATGGGGGCCGTCCTGTCATAGAACCAAGCGACTTATACTTTCCTGTCATAGAAACAAGCGACCTATACTTTCCTGTCATAGAACCAAGCGACCTATACTTTCCTGTCATAGAACCATGCGACCTTTACTTTCCTGTCATAGAACCAAGCAACCTATACTTTCCTGTCATAGAACCAAGCGACCTATACTTTCCTGTCATAGAACCAAACGACCTATACTTTCCTGTCATAGAACCAAGCGACCTATACTTTCCTCTCATAGAACCAAGCGACCTGTTTACTTTTCTGTCATAGAACCAAGCGACCTATACTTTCCTGTCATAGAACCAAGCGACCTGTTTACTTTCCTGTCATAGAACCAAACGACCTATACTTTCCTATCATAGAACCAAGCGACCTATACTTTCCTTTCATAGAACCAAGCGACCTGTATACTTTCCTGTCATAGAACCAAGCGACGTAACTTTTGTTTAGATTATTTGATGAATATAAATAAATGGGATTATTTATCACATGAAATAAACAAGAAAATCCTTTTCCCATCCTTGTTTTGTTGTAACAGTTTAGTGTTGTATAAAGATAAAACTATAGCTGGAGGAAGTATTCAAATTTAAAAAAGAGTTTACGGTTTTTGACCTTGACTAGGGTGGGTAAAGAAGCCCAAGGCATGTTAAAGAATGAGAATGATGGGATGTTTAAATTATTATTAAGGTTTGGAAAAGATTATGCAGATCATGTAGTAAAGAGGTTGACTACTGAAAAGTAAAGGTTTAAAAGATGAAGGTTTAAATTCACAATAATTTTGAAGTTTTTAAGCAGTTACTAAATTACATTTTTTAACAGAATTTTGCTGTTTTATTGGAAGGTTGACATTTCGGGATCAAATATATGTATTTCATGTGTGTTGGTTTCATAAAAAAACAGAAACTTTATTTGTGTTTGTGTTCACCATTCTCTACATCCTGTTTTTTAATTGATCTCTTCGTTTATCTGACTCTGCAACAGAATACCTGACAATCTTCTACCTCTCAAACCTATCCCAAAACATAAGTGAATTTGATATGCATATCCAATTATATTTATTATCGTTAACTAACGAACCATGCACACTCAAAACAACCTACCCTGGCTAGGCGGGTCAAAACTGTAAAGTAAAATGTGATTTTGTAATATCTCATGCTTTGTAGTTGAATAAATATATGAAAAAATATGAAATCTTATTTTTTTTAAAGCTTGCCATTACATGAAATAGACATTTTTGATAGTCATAATTTAATATCCAATTAAAAAAATAATTGTTTTTTATGCATCAGCATCTCTTAAAAACTAGTATACACGAAATATAACTTGGAATTATTATCTAAAAATAAGCAGTCAAAAATTTGAACTCGAATTTTATTACAACTCCCCCTCCCCTTCCCTTCCCTTACAACTCCCCCTACCCTTCCCTGTCTCCTCTCCTCTCAACAACACTTAATGTTTAAATTGTAAAAAATCTCAAGCCGATGGAAATTACTGCCTTCGGCTACTTCACACCTGTAAATTATCCAGATTATTTTGATTATTTTGAATTATCTTAAATTGTGTTGGTGAAGAAATAACATAAAGTTATATCTGTGTCCGCGTGAACCAAGGGATAGACATGTGCTTTGTTTAGTTTGCTTAGTTTTTAAATATTTAACAAGTTTTTAAATAAGTTTTCAAATATTTAATAAGTTTTTAAATATTTAACAAGTTTTTGAATATTAAGAGGTTCCATAAAAATCTGAAATTATGAACATATTTCAAAATTGAACTCTTTATAATTCATTCTCCACTAAAACCCACAATTTCTTCGGTGAGACTCAGAGTACTGCAAATCACTGCACTTCACACCGAAAGCTTAGTTGAGGGTGTTTTTTTTACACTTTATGTTTACATGGCGCTTTCTGCCCCTTTTCTGGTAACAGTTTTAGCTCTTTAAAAAATATGATTTTGAAATATGGTAAAAATGATAGATTCTCGAAAAAGACAAAAAGAACTTGAATGTTTAAAATCAATGCCTATCTCTAACAGGGGGTGAAGGTTAATATTGGGTTCTGATCAGGGCAAATTAATCATTCTCAAACTAGATCTTTAATTCTCTCCAATCTTCCTTAGATTTATATTTTCCCTCCATTCTCTCCAGTATTCCTTAGATTTATATTTTACCTCCATTCTCTCCACTCTTCCTGAGGTTTATCTTTTTCCCTCCATTCTCTCCAATATTCCCTAGTTTTATATTTTCCCTCCCTTCTCTAAAATCTTCCTTATATTTATATTTTCCCTCCATTCTCTCCAGTCTTCCTGAGATTTATATTTTTCCTCCATTCTCTCCAGTCTTCCTTAGATTTATATTTTCCCTCCATTCTCTCCAGTCTTCCTTAGATTTATATTTTCCCTCCATTCTCTAAAATCTTCCTTATATTATATTTTCCCTCCATTCTCTCCAGTCTTAATTAGATATGTCTTTTTCCTCCATTCTTTCCAGTCTTTTTTAGATATATCTTTTTCCTCCATTCTCTCCTCAGATTTTTGTTTTTCTCCTCCATTTTCTTCGATCTTCTTTCAATATTTTTTCTGTGGCAATTGCAATTTCCCACCATTTTTTTTACATTATATCCACCACTGTCTTTTTCGGTTTTAAGCCTCCATTTTCCTATTTAATATTTAATTTCTGTTTTCAATCTTTCTGAAATCTTCCTCCAATCTCTATTTTCAAACTCTCAGCAAATTGGTTTCTACCTTCCAGATGTAAGCCTTTAATCTTATTTCAATTATTCTCTAAATTTTCGGAATCAATTAAAGACCAAGGTGTTGCGACACTTCAAAGTCGATACAGTCTTGAAAACTTTTGCAACTTTTCGTAGCAGTCTTGATCTTTGTGTCAACATAGCCATCTTCAGATAGATTTCCAGATGGAGGTAGAGCTGGGAATATGATGATTATAAATTGTTTATGGAAACTCAGACAGGTGAAGTCACTTAGACAGAAAGATAGAGTGACAAAGATATAGACAGATATGAGTAATGATAGATATATAGAGAGCTAGATATATAGATAGATAAATAGATAGATAGATAGATAGATAGATAGATAGATGGATAGATACATAGTTAGATAGATAGATAGATAGATAGATAGATAGATGGATATATAGATATATAGATAGATATATAGATAGATAGATAGATAGATAGATAGATAGATAGATAGATAGAGATAGGCTTGTATAGCTGTGGTTGAAGAAAATATAGAAATGTCTAAACTTACAAGCTCCAGATCAAAATAGATAGATAGATAGATAGATAGATAGATAGATAGATAGATAGATAGATAGATAGATAGATAGATAGATAGATAGATAGATAGATAGATAGATAGATAGATAGATAGATAGATAGATAGATAGATAGATAGATAGATAGATAGATAGATAGATAGATAGATAGATAGATAGATAGATAGATAGATAGATAGATAGATAGATAGATAGATAGATAGATAGATAGATAGATAGATAGATAGATAGATAGATAGATAGATAGATAGATAGATAGATAGATAGATAGATAGATAGATAGATAGATAGATAGATAGATAGATAGATAGATAGATNAATATACTCTTTCAATGAATATACTCTTTCAATAAATATACTCTTTCCATGAAAATACTCTTTCAATGAATATTCTCTTTCAATGAATAAACTCTTTCAATGAATATACTCTATGAATATACCCTTTCAATGAATATACTCTTTCAATGAATATACTCTTTCAATGAATATAGTCTTTCAATGAATATGCTCTTTCAATGAATATACGCTTTCAATGAATATGCTCTTTCAATGAATATACTCTTTCAATGAATATACTCTTTCAATGAATATGCTCTTTCAATGAATATTCTCTTTCAATGAATAAACTCTTTCAATGAATATACTCTTTAAATGAATATTATCTTTCAATGAATATACTCTTTCAATGAATATTCTCTTTCAATGAATATTCTCTTTCAATGAATATACTCTTTCAATGAATATTCTCTTTCAATGAATATTCTCTTTCAATGAATATTCTCTTGCAATGAATATTCTCTTTCAATGAATATACTCTTTCAATGAATATACTCTTTAAATGAATATTCTCTTTCAATGAATATTCTCTTTCAATGAATATACTCTTTCAATGAATATACTCTTTCAATGAATATTCTCTTTCAATGAATATTCTCTTTCAAGAATATACTCTTTCAATGATTTTCAACAAAGAAAGAAACCTACATTTGCGCATACAAGTACATAGGAACCAAAAATATTCGTAGGAAGACTTTTGATGTAAACGTCCAAAGTTTGATTTAAAATACCTGTAAATAGATATTTTTTAAATATTTTATAATTTTGTTCGTTTCAATCAACTCCGAAGATAATGTCAATATGAAAAATTATGACGGGAAAGAGTTTTGTTTAGAATTTAATCTTGTCAAATTTTGAAGATTGAAACATTGTCTAAAAATGCTTTTAAATTCCTTTTTATGCTGTTTTTCGTTTGAATTTAACGATTTTTCAATCGCTTTATTTCTTATTAATAAAACAATTACTTTTTTATCAAAAAGAAACGTTCCTACCCCTTTCGGTGTTCAGATAAACAATAATTATTTGAGGAAAATATATTCTCATGAAAATATACCTCTGAACCTTCTAATCCTAATCAAATCTCTTTACTTTTCATCTAATCACTCCCTCCCC
>NW_019397006.1:62473-63362 GCF_000591075.1 Eurytemora carolleeae | reverse complement strand
CCGTTGTAGGAACTATTTGTATCCGTTTTTTTTTCTAATAAAGCACAACCTGCGTACATTTGTATATCCGAGCTGGGTCAACCGTTGCCAATTTGCAATTACTAAAGTGGCAGACCTTTGTGATCTAACGCAAACATACAAGGTCTCCGAAATAAGTGAACAAAGGCTAAATTTAAAGCATTTGAGCCGCGGCTTAATTTTGAGACACGGCTCAATTTCATTAAATACGGACTCAGTTTCTTTATCTTTTTGTTGAACGAAAGTTTCAAAAGAAAAGGCTCTAAAACTTTAAAAAGAATGCTAACAAGTAACAATACAGAAAATATAAAATTCTGCATGTGCAAAAGCTGCATGTGTTCTTGTTTTGTAATTTTATTTATATAAAATTATTATTGATGATACATCAAAAATACTTTTATCTACATTTGCATAACATATATGCATAATTGCATGTACATAATTTTATATCCCTTGCGACCACATTTTTTATTATTATTTTTTTTCGGGAAATTTAATTAGATTTAGTGTTTTTGTTTTAAAATAAAATAAAGTAAAATAAAAAACCAAAACTGTAAATTTATTTGAACATCAACAGCAATGATGTTAAATCATTTATTGCATATGTTTTCTTTCAATATAACGATCCTGATAATTATGATTTTTTCCATCTTTCTTTAAACGTGTTCCTTCCAATTGCATGAATTAAGGATTTAATTTTCGAAGTTACCTCATGAAATCTTTGCTCTTGAACTTGAAAATATGAAATTGAAAATCAATTAAAATTTTTCCTCCATCTTTAAAAGTTCTCCACCCCCTCCCTCCTGTCTAATTCCCCAGGATCAGTGGGCGTGTAGGTCATCTCATTCATTCCCAGGGGATCAGTTGAAAA
>NW_019397006.1:32700-61818 GCF_000591075.1 Eurytemora carolleeae | reverse complement strand
AGAAAATACAAAAATGAAAAGATCAGTAGAAAACACAAAAATGAAAAGATCAGTAGAAAATACAAAAATGAAAATATCAGTAGAAAACACAAAAATGAAAAGATCAGAAGAAAATACAAAAAAGCACTAAATTAAACAGTTAAAAATGGTTTACTGGCAAATCTGATAAGTCCAGTTACATTTCCTCCAAAATATTCCCAAACGCCTAAAAAGTTCCCAAGGTTCCCTTAAAACTGTTTAATTAGAAGAAGTGAACAAAATACTCGACTGGACTTCCGGTGCTTTTTGGAGATGTTAACATTGATTAAACTTAATTAAAGTTTAAATCTTCATTATGGAGTTAAACCAATTCATCCATCTGGAAAATCTTAAATTTACAATTTTCAAGCCATAAATTATTATTAAATTATTATTAAATTACTGGAAAAGCAAAACTTAATGTCTAAATGATGACCTCTTACACTGCTGTATGCCGAATCCATTAGCGCCTGATCCAATCAGGGTTGAGTCATGTGTTTGTTGTCTATTCTGAACCAATAGAAATAGTATGGCGGTAACATCTATCTTTCTATCTATCTTTCTATCTATCTCATTATCCAATCGGAGTTATGAATCCTTCAATCGGCACTATCAGTAAATGGAAATATTTACTTCTATTGAAACTATAGTGCTTACTTTTAGAGAGATCAAGGAACGGAAAAACACTTGAAACAAAATTTTATTTTGTGAAAATAGCTTTGAGCTATCTCAGCCCCCCTGCTGCAATAATTTTAATTTTAATTTTCAAATATTGTTTAATTTGTTATAATGTTTACGGCAAAAAATATACGATTTAATTTTATTTTCTAATCCTTGTGCAACCTAATGTTTTAAATATTTGATATTCTAAATTAAGACCATGTGATCTAACATAATTCTACAACATCAGGTTGCAAATATAATAAGATGAGATAATTTGAATTTGTTCCGAGCGTTCAGTTTCATAACAATGTCTCTGACGCAAAGTTTGCCAATACTCTAATCACTGATTAATCCTCTTTCTTTAAGATTTTCCCCTCCCACTGTAGCCACCCCCACCCCCGGTCTAAATAAATGGGGAGGGGGGGGGGGGCTGTCAGTCTATTTTTGTACATTTTACGTTTGATTAGTTGCAAATAGTAAAACACTGTATAGCTCATTATAAAACAATAGTTTAAATTGAGATTTTAAATCTGCAGTAAACAAATCTAAACATGTGGATTTACTTACCTATTATCTAGTTTTTTACAAATCCGGGAAAACAACATTTATATTTTAGAAAATATTTTATCAACAAAGGGTTAAAATATATCGATTGTGTTGAACTATTTGTAATTTAGATTTAAATATTTTCATCGATAAATATACAAACAAACAAATTCACCTGCATCCTTCACTATCTATCTATCCCACTAGATTATACTCTTTCATTCGGTCTTGATGTTTTTCTAATCTATCTACCTATCTTAAGAGGGAGGGATGGCTGCTCTCAGGGGTTTAGAGTTCCTCCAAGGGTTTTGGAGTAAAAATCAGAAATTTATCCAAAAATCTTAATGTATTTTTACATTTCTATCAATCTATCTATCAATATATCTTATCATCTTTATATCTATATATCTATCTTGTTATCTTTCTATCTACCTATCTTAATATATTCTTATCTATCTATTATTATGTCTGCCTATCCTTCTATGTTATCATCTTTCCATCTATCTTTGTATCTCTTTATATCTACATATTTTAATAAATTTTTATCCATCTATCTGAAATATATTCCGTCTAATCATCTATCTTTTTATTTTCTTTATTTCTTTCTTCTTTCTTTCTTTCTTTCTTTCTTTCTTTCTTTATTTTTTCTTTCTTTTTTCTTTCTTTCTTTCTTTCTTTCTTTTTTTTCTTTCTTTCTTTATTTCTTTCCTTCTTTCTTTCTTTCTTTCTTTCTTTCTTTCTTTCTTTATTTCTTTCTTTCTTCCTTTCTTTCTTTCTTTCTTTCTTTTTTCTTTTTTTTCTTTCTTTCTTTCTTTCTTTCTTTCTTTCTTTCTTTCTTTCTTTCTTTTTGAAATATTTTCATAGATAAATCTTAAAACTGAGAAATATTTAGTCTCAGAACCCCACGACCTCATGACGAGCTCATCGGAGACCATCGTTTCTATGGCAGGGGCTGACTTATTAGAATATAGGCCTCCAATGATCATTTTTCGTAAGAAAACTGCTGAGCTAAGTTCATAATTAAATAATCTTCATTTGGATCATATCATTTGGAAATTCTTAATTTTTAAACTTTTTCACAATTTCCCCATTTTCAAGTTCATTCATTCAAACTTATGAATGATTGATTTTACAAGTTCAGATTCCACAAACTATTCTAACTATTTGCAAACATTAAATTTTCAATTAGTCAGTTCCCCCACGTCTCTCTACAGTTTCCCCATCCTTCTCCACTGTTCCCCCACCCTTCTCTACAGTTCCCCTATTATTCTTCATAGTCCCAGACCCTTCTCTCCAGTTCCCCCCACCCTTCTCCACAGATCCCCCATCCTTCTCTACAGTTCCCCCATTCTTTTCCATAGTCCCCACCCCTTCTCCAACGTTACCCCACCCTTCTCCACAGTTCCCCCACCCTTCTCCCTTTGATGGAACAGCGTGAATTAAAAATGAACTATGATGGAACAGCGTGAATTAAAAATGAACTATGATGGAACAGCGTGAATTGAAAATGAACTATGATGGAACAGCGTGAATTGAAAATGAACTATGATGGAACAGCGTGAATTGAAAATGAACTATGATGGAACAGCGTGAATTGAAAATGAACTATGATGGAACAGCGTGAATTGAAAATGAACTATGATGGAACAGCGTGAATTGAAAATGAACTATGATGGAACAGCGTGAATTGAAAATGAACTATGATGGAACAGCGTGAATTGAAAATGAACTATGATGGAACAGCGTGAATTGAAAATGAACTATGATGGAACAGCGTGAATTGAAAATGAACTATGATGGAACAGCGTGAATTGAAAATGANGGGGGCTGTGTAGATATTAGAAGGATTAGAGGGGGCCAAATAAAAAAAATAAGGTAGAACAACCTTTGCAGTGCTCTATGTTTTTTGCAGGTTTCAAATGTATGTATAAAAGAATATCCTGCAAAACCCAGCTTTGCCTGGTAACTAAGTTTTCTTTATAAAAGTCAACCAACTCAACAAAGAATTTTTAACCCAAGCTAAAAATATTTCTGAGGTCCAATCAAAAATTGAGGCAAATCGGTCAAATGGGTTATTTATGATTTGACATACAAACACACAAACAAACAAAAAAGAAGACTGCCAAACAAAGGTTCCTATTCAATACGAATATTTTAAAGGGCCTGTAAGCGTAATTTTAAATTACCCTCCACGCAAAATGGCAGTAATCAATTCACAACGGTACCCTTGTAAGTTTCTTTAAACTGTTTATTTTCATTTTCGGGTTCTCTGCGAAATTTGCGCAATTTTGTGTGTAAGATTCAATTGAGAAAATGGTATGTTATAAATACAGGGGTATGTCCCATATTAACCTAGATAAATTATGCTGTACATTGTCTGTAAACCTAAATGCGTTCATCAGTAACCTAATCTAGATACATATATATATATAACTTCGTCGAACCCATATTGAGATTAGCTTAACTACGTTGTATATAACTACACCTAACTTGTAAATATGTACATTAAACATAATCTGTAACATAGATATCTAAATACATGTTAGTTGGAATAGACTCCGCTTTGATTACTGTGTGAGAAGTAATTGTTCCTCATCTAGCATACAAGTTTATAAGATCTTGCCCATTGGTTTGGCAGTGATTGAATAGTTGAGATAGTGCCCGGAGTTTGGCATTGATAGTCTCTGATATCATGCCCAGTGGTTTGGCATTGATAGAGCAGTTTACGAGCTGTGTCGGTGTTTGATAGCTCAAGATCGTGCCCAGTGGTTTTGCATTGATAGAGCAGATTACAAGCTGTTTCGGTGTTTGATAGCTCAAGATCGTGCCCAGTGGTTTTGCATTGATAGAACAGTTTACGAGCTTGTGTCAGTGTTTGACAGCTCAAGATAATGCCCAGTGGTTTTGCATTAATAGAACAGTTTAAAAGCTTGTGTCGGTGTTTGGCAGCCCAGTGCCCAGTGTTTGGCTGCGATAGTTTACGAGATCGTGTCCGTGGTTGACATTGATAGTAGTAAGGTGAGATAAAGTTGTACCTGGATTGATAGGGGTTTGAGAAACCCTTATGGAGTAGAGCATTTACTACAGGTTCCGTTGTGAATCAGGCATTGCCATCACTTGAAATTACGCTTACAGTCTCTTGAAGAATAAAAATTTGTGAAAGTTAGATCAAATTTTGTATTCTAAAAATGAAAATAAGGCTACCTTGAAAGTACATTTTCTGGAGTTGGACAGTAAAGAGAATACACATGAATAAAACCCAGCCTTTTCTCGTAATATTTGAATCCAACTCAGAAAGATTAAAGAAAATATGAAGGTAAATATATAGAAAAACAAATTCAAAAGAAAAATATCTGGTTTAGACCCATCATCAAAACCAGGTTTACCCCAGGGTTGAGTGCCTAAAGTTTTCATCTCTGTTCTTGAAGAAGGTCTGGTAGCTCTGCTATGAGGTACAGGTCCCAGTGTTTAATGTTTATTATACCCTTATGCTAACAATTAAACAGTATACTAGAACTAACTCTCGCTAGCAATACATCGGCCAACAGAAACCACATCGGCCAACATAAACCACATCGGCCTACAGAAACCCCATCGGCCAACAGAAACCACATCGGCCAACAGAAACCACATCGGCCAACATAAACCACATCGGCCAACAGAAACCACATTGGCCACATCCGCCAACAGAAACCACATCGGCCAACAGAAACCACATCGGCCAACAGAAACAACATCGGCCAATAGAAACCACATCGGCCAACAGAAACCACATCGGCCAACATAAACCACATCGGCCAACAGAAACCACATCGGCCAACAGAAACTCACAAATGTTTGTTCGTCATGGCCACTGATTTATTGAGCATTGGCACCCGAAAAACAAGAATAGTTTTCTTTAAACCTCAAAAAAGGTATGTACTATCAACAGAAGAAAAAATATTCATATCTATTTGAAAAGAAAGATTTTGAAAGTTATTCCAAAAGCGATTTCCAGAAAGAATTAATTAACACTTTTTTCAAATGTTCGCCGAAGATTACAATCCGTAAATGTTTATATATGTTTACAAATTCAAATAGTAAACATTGACTAGTTCATGTGTAAACCATTCATCCTTACACGGCAATCTGATCATCCTTCATCCATTCATCCTTTCATCCCTTTATCCCTTCATCTCTTCATCCCTTCATCCCTTATATCCTTCATCCCTTTATATTTATACTTTATATACATCCCTTCATCCCTTCATCTCTAAACTTCATATTCATATATATCCTTCATCCCTTAATATACAAATATCCTTCATCCCTTCATATACACATATCCTTCATATGCATTTATCCTTCATCCCTTTATATACATATATCTTTCATCCCTTTATATACACATATCCTTCATACCTTAATATACAAATATCCTTCATCCCTTTATATACACATATCCTGCATTTGCAAATATCATTCATTCTTGCATCCCTAGCTTCATGCATATATCTTTCATGTAATGTCTACTGTCTAGGTAAAAAGATACTGAGTTCTGATTTTTTTTATTTCTTAATCTTTGCAACCGGATCTCGTGGACCTTTTATATTTCAAACCATGAATTCTGTTGTTAGATAAAATAGCCTAAGTTAGAAATATCAAAGGTTTACAGCACCAGGTTGGGAATAGAGAATTGATTAAAAAGTTCGCGTTTCGAGAACTCAATTCATTTAGTAGATATCCCTCCTCATCTCAATTTATAACAAATTATTAGTACATTTGATATTTCGAACAAAATGTTAGATTTTTCTCTAACATAAAACTTTATACAGTTGATAGAAGTATAGAGAGACGGTTAAACAGTATATACACGCTGCAGGAAGTTCATCATTATTTTAGGGAGGGTAAAGTGAGAGGGGGGGGGGGCAGGGGGAGAAATCCAAGCAAAGCTATCTTTCATTATAAACCTTAAAGCTATTCATCCATTCATCCTAACTACCATCTTTTTAGCTTTCATAATTCATGAAATGTTTTTACAGGTTTTATTTCAACATGGTTTTTCATCTTTCATGCTTTATATCTTTCATGCTTTATATCTTTCATGCTTTGTATCTTTCATGCTTTGTGTCTTTCATGCTTTGGATCTTTCATGCTTTGTACTTTTCATGCTTTGGATCTTACATGCTTTGAATCTTTCATGCTTTGGATTTTTCATGCTTTGTATCTTTCATGCTTTGTATCTTTCATTCTTTGTATCTTTCATGCTTTGTATCTTTCATGCTTTGTATCTTTCATGCTTTGGATCTTTCATGCTTTGTATCTTTCATGCTTTGTATCTTTCATGCTTTGGATCTTACATGCTTTGAATCTTTCATGCTTTGGATCTTTCATGCTTTGTATCTTTCATGCTTTGTATCTTTCATGCTTTGGATCTTTCATGCTTTGTATCTTTCATGCTTTGTATTCCCCCACCCCTCTTCTTCCAGCCCCTCCCCCCTTCTTTCCATCCACAACTTAAATCAAAATTAATATATGTCCTTTTTTACAGATTTCGAAATATATTTATATTGTCAGACAGAGTGAAATACTAACAAGACAAGAACAGGGGCGTAAACAGACTGTGGGGGGGGGGCAGGGGCTTCAACCCCCCTTAAACTTTCTTCGGGGGCTCATTGATCAGTCCCCATAGCCATGTCTGTATAAACTAAGAGACAAGAAAATGTGAAAAAAGAAATTCACAAAAAGACAAGATTTAGTAAATAGATAGAATATACATATGCAGCCAAGACAAGAATACAGACAAGATTTAGCGAATAGATAGAATATACATATAAAGACAAGAAAAGAATATAGACAAGATTTCGTGAATACATAGAATATACATATATAAACAAGACAAGAATATAGACAAGATTTAGTGAATAGATAGAATATACATATAAAGACAAGAAAAGAATATAGACAAGATTTCGTGAATACATAGAATATACATATATAAACAAGACAAGAATATAGACAAGATTTAGTGAATAGATAGAATATACATACATAGACAAGACAAGAATATAGACAAGATTTAGTGAATAGATAGAATAAACATACATAGACAAGATTAAGTGAATAGATAGAATATACATATATAGACAAGACAAGAATACAGACAAGATTTAGTGAATAGACAGATAGATGGTTTGGATGGATTGTGCACTACTAAGTCTAATTACCGGAAATGATGCGGCCCCTGCCCTCCTCCCCCCCTACCATACCACCCATCCCATCTCTGACCTACCCCCCCCCCTCTACCCCACCCCATCTTTTGATTCCTTGCCACAGTTTATACATCATTGATTCATCTTTACTCAAGGGTCCATGAGGTCATTGGAGAGGTCATACATGAGGTAATAAAGGAGGTTATTCGAGGGTCATTGAGATCATTTATAAGGTCCTTTATGATGTCATTTATGAGGTCCTGTACTAGATAATGTCTTATGTAACTTGTGAGGTCCTTTGTGAGGTCATTTGTGAGGTCCTGTAAGTGGTAATTTATGAGGTCATTCATGAGGTCATTTATGAAGTCATGTTAGAAGTTATTTTTAAGGTTAATTATGAGGTCAATCAACAGGTGATCCATCTATGGTAAAGATTGGTTTACATTTTTAAAAACATTTATAGTAATAACCCCATATCTTGGAAACCTGAACCTACCTGTTTATATATATTATGTTATAATCACCTGACCGTATTATCGGGCAGTTTAATCTTTATCTGTACCTTATACATAAATATAGATTAGTTGGATATGCACTCTGCTTTATTACGGTCAGACGTGTTAGCTCTTGGTAGAGAGTGTAGAGTTTAAGAGAGTTGTATCTGGATTGATACATACTTAAGAATACAGAGAGAGTTGTATCTGGATTGATACATACATAAAAATACAGAGAGAGTTGTATCTGAATTGATACACACTTAAAGAAATATTGGAGTAAGGCATTTGTTACATATGTATATAATATCCGTATCTATTCTACTATCTACACTAAAGATTATCTACATATCTAACTATCTGTGATTTTAATTAAAGATCAAGTTACAAGCAGTAGTATAATGTATAATACACCAGCCATTCATTTCCGCAAAATTTTCGACAAAAAATAATTTTAGAAATTATATTTTTCAAACATTGTCTCCCGGGTTATGATTATGATTAATTACTATCCCGTCCGGACAAATTTCGCAAAATATAGGGTTACCCACAAACAATGAGACCTCAGAGACGATTGTACGAAATTTGTTTAGTCCGTTTGCTTGCATTCAGGGTTCCATGTAGGCCCAAACTGGTTCATATCTGTCTTTAATACTTTAGAAAACCATCAAATTATTCAATTTAATGCAGAAACCAAAAATCAAGCTTCAAATCGTCATATTTTTAGAGTTTTGGGTCGTCTTTGAAGTCTCATCCTTTGTGGGTAACCCTGTAGATCTAACCTTTTAGAGCTCAGGTCATGAGGAATTTTTAAAAAAATCAGGCTTTAGTCTAGCTTGCTAAACCTTGATATACAAAATTAAATGCAATATATTTACAATGCAGTTGGATCAATATTGATGACTGCACAATGTTTATGGATCTAAATTCTTAATGAGTTTTTCATTTATTTCAAATGAATAAACAATTTTCTTCATGTTCGCATGCATGCATAAAGTTTAAAACGAAAAAGCAAAATTAGATATTTTCGTGATAATAATTATCGAAGTAATGCACCTACCTCCGAAAAAGAAAAATATTTCAGATTTAAAACCAGATATCCTTTGTCCCTGTAGATGGAAAGAAGGAATATTTACTATCATAATTTAACTAAAAGATTAAAATATATAATATATTTTATATTACAAACACATATCCCCCCCCCCTTACAAAATAACTCTATTGCGCCCATAGTTGCTTTTCAACAATTAAGAAATTCATTTTTTTAACAATAAAAATGTGACGTAGGTTTTGCCCTGGCATTTGGAAACACTCAAATATCGAAAATCCGTGGAATACTGAATATATAAATATTAAATGAAGAACTTGTCACAATCTGTGGTATGTACTTAATAACCTTTCAACATCATATTGACGAAAAAGGCTTCGATTTGAACCTTATAAAAATTAATTCACGAATTTTGTAAAAAGCGGGGGTTATAGGATAAACCATGGTAGGATTAACTTTGTTTACATTTGGAAATGTACTTTTTTTTGATGTTCAGATTACCTGAAATATTTTTATTTGTAACATTACCCCCTTCTTAAAAGAGTGTAAATAGTGTACAAATGTTTATAAATATAAAACTTTAAGAATATATATTTTAAAAAAGTAATATATTAATATTTGAAATAATATTTCAATGTTTCATGTTCTTCTCTAATTTATTAAATATTGATTACCCTAAACCCTTATCAAAATATTAAACTGGGTTACTTGAATACTTGGTATATAAATATATCATTATTTGCATTATTTACTATAAAGTTTGCATGTATGTAACATGTATGTATAATATGTAGGTATATTAGGAACATTGAGAAAAAAAGTTCTGTTAGTTCTGTTATGAATCAAAGGGTGATCCATGTTTCAATTTGAATTTAAAAAACTTGTTAAAAGTACATTAATAAAATATTAAAACTACAAATTATTGTTATTAAGAGAAAGCCAGTAAAAGTGCCGGTATCTGTATATCTCTCTCAGCTGGAGAAAGCTAGTGAGCATGAAACTCCCGGCTCCCTTAGATAAGCTCAAGAGAAAGGGATAGTTTTGTAACATTCTTTCCCGGTAGCAGTTGATGTATGGAAACCAGTGAATATGGAAGAGGGAAACATAGAGGAGAAAAGGGAATCTTGGGGATCCAGGGTTTCTTTTCTTCTAGCGTGCATTGGATACGCTGTGGGTTTAGGAAACATCTGGCGGTTTCCCTATAATGTTTACAAATCTGGTGGTGGGGCCTTTCTAGTACCGTACTTCATCATGCTTTTCCTCTGCGGGATTCCTCTTCTTTTAATGGAGATGGCAGTTGGACAGTATACTAGAAGAGGTCCTATCGGAGCACTGGACAAACTATGTCCAATCTTGAAGGGAGCTGGAGTTGGGACAGTTATCATATCTTTCTTCTTGTCCACCTACTACAATGTGATCTTGTCTTGGACCTTATTCTACCTCGGAGCCTCCTTCCATGATCCTTTACCTTGGATAGGATGTGATAATGATTGGAACACTGAAAACTGTTTTGATTTGGAGAATGCAACCATCAGCTCAAATGACTCAGTTGCAAGTACTCAGGAATACTTTGATCACCATGTTCTTAAAATGAGTGACGGCATCACTTCAGCTGGAAGCTTACGGGTGGAACTTTTTCTTCTTCTCATAGCAGCCTGGGTGATGGTGTATCTATGCTTATGGAGGGGAGTAGCTTTGACTGGAAAAATTGTTTACCTAACAGCCTGTGTTCCCTGCTTCCTTCTAATAGCTTTTGCTGTTCGAGGTTTAACTTTAACTGGAGCGAGCAAAGGTTTGGAGTTCTTCTTTAAACCTGACTGGAGTAGAATACTGGAAGTGAAAATTTGGGTAAATGCTGCATCACAGGTCTTCAACTCAATAGGAATTGGATTTGGTTCCCTGATCGCCTTTAGCAGTTACAACAAGTTTAGAGGACCAGTTCTACGCGACACTTTGATTGTTACCTTTGTTGATGCTATCGTCAGCATTGTGTGTGGCATAGCTGTGTTCTCTGTTCTTGGAAACCTGGCTCATGAGCAAGGAAAGGACGTTAAAGATGTGGTGACTGATGGCCCCGGGCTTGTGTTTGTTGTGTTCCCTCATGCACTCTCACAAATGCCATTTCCACAGTTGTGGTCTGTCATCTTTTTCCTGATGTTACTCTTTCTTGGTATTGACAGTCAGTTTGCAACTGTAGAGGTTATTATTACGTCTATTAAGGATGGATGCCATGGAATGGAGTTCAAGATTAGACATGAAGTTCTAGTATTATTGGTTTGTCTGGCATCTTTTATTTGTGGAATACCTCATGTGTTCCAAAGTGGCATTTACACCTTTACAATTGTGGACTTCTATTCTGCTACAATCAGCTTGATGTTCATTGCTCTGTTTGAAACTGTTGCCATTGTCTGGTGCTATGGAGCTGACCGGTTGGGAATGAACGTTAAAGACATGACGGGGAAGGCTCCGTCCCTATTCTTCAGCCTCTGTTGGAAATATGTCTCCCCAGTTCTCATCTTTATCCTGTGGGTCTTCACATTGGCAGATTATAGCACTCCTACATTCAACTCGGGACAATACTTCTTCCCAACATGGTGTCTTGCCTTTGGTTGGATTATCACCTCACTCAGCTTGGTCTCAATACCCTTGGTGGCAGTCCTGCAAGTAGCAACAGCCAATGGGAAGTCAGTACTTCAGAAGTTTGTTCGCGCTTGGAAATCAAGGTAGATTAAAATCTTTTACCTCAAACTAAAATATTATATTTAATGATTTATTCCCAAAGATTATATTGCAGATATTAACATTTTTAGTAGCTTTAGTTTCATCTTACCATATCAACAATGTTTTTAAGGAATTAAGACTTTGTCACAAACTGATATTGTAGTCTCTATATCTTTACGACCCAATGTCGTACACCTTAGATATTTCAAAATTTGATCAAATAATCTAAGTTTGAAGTATCAAAGGTTTACACAATCAGATTGCAAAGATATAGGGATTACAAAATTTGAGTTTGTGGCAAAATATTAGTTCCGTTGTATTGAAATGATACTTGGAAGACCTTTAAATTTAGCAAATCAGTTTTTATTGTCAATAATGCAGCTCAGATTGATAACATCCGCGTATATAAGCGAGAATCTAGATAACTTAGATTTTAAAAAATTACGAATTTAATATGGGGTTAAAAAAATTAGAACAGATATATGTAATTTGATGCTTCTTAAAGTTTTAACAGTAACTTTTCTTTTGAAAAAAAATATAGTTTCTTTCATTTCTGCATATAATTTCAAAGGTATTTTAGGAAAATTAAGTTTTAATAAGTTTTTTCAAAACTTTGTTTTAGGATTGACAAATGCCCGTGCTGTAATGAGAAGCTAGATTCGAACCAACAAGCTCATACCTTATACTCCAATACACAGTCAGAGGAGTCTTTAGCTCTCAATCTGAAAGCATAGATCAGAAAACATGGATCAGAAAGCATAGATCAGAAAGCATAGATCAGAAAGCATAGATCAGAAAGCATAGATCAGAAAACCTGGATCAGAAAGCATAGATCAGAAAGCATAGATCAGAAAACCTGGATCAGAAAGCATAGATCAGAAAACCTGGATCAGAAAGCATGATAAGAAATCAGAACTTTCTAGATGAGAAACCTTCTTGATCAAGTTGTACTATGCTCAATACAATCTGCATTTGTACAGTTTTTTTATTTATCAATATCACTAGTGTCAATTTAAGAAAATCAGACTAGTGTCAATTTAAGAAAATCAGACTAGTGTCAATTTAAGAAAATCAGACTAGTGTCAATTTAAAAAAATCAGACTAGTGTCAATTTAAGAAAATCAGACTAGTGTCAATTTAAGAAAACACTATTCTGAGGTTCAAATCCTATGTTGTGCAATGTGCTATGTATATTGCCAATTATGATTACTAGATTAGTAGATAAATGTCTGAACAAGTCTGAACATAGAGAATATTACAAATTACCTCAGATTGTTACTCTCAACACCATCTAGTGTTTTCTAGTAGAACTATATTTAAAAATGCGTTTTAGAACAGGGTTTATGAACAAAAAAGTCTTTTATAAGCTGTTTAAGCCTTATTAATATTATAAAATTATTGCAATTTTAAGTGACACTTTTTTTAAATTGGGCATACCTGATTCACAACGGAATGAAAAATGAAAATGATCAGTTTTTAAAAGCCAAACCGTTGTGAATCGGACATGCCACTCTCTCAACAGAGATTTATCTGAAATATCGTTTACAATCCTTTTAACCCCAGTATTGCTGATCTTTTACAACATGTCTTTCTTTCCGTAAATCAGACACAACACATAAACTTGTTTCTTCAAACCATATCAAATAATATTAATAATAAATAGTTTCAGCTTTAATAATCTCAAAATACTTTTTTTTTGTAATATTCTCCATTTTATCTATAATTCATGAGTCCAATGATGCTGGTTTAAATACGCTAGACAGCCTGTTGTTAGGCTTTAAAATAGTTTATTCTAGATAATTGTTTATTTTTGTTAATATTGTTAATTTAGTGAAATTTACCAGAGTGTTTGTCGTAATAAACTTAAGAAAAAATTTAGTAATAAACTTAGGAAAAATTTTAGAAATAAACTTAGGAAAAAATTTAGTAATAAACTTAGGAAAATTTTTGTAATAAACTTAGGAAAAAATTTAGAAATAAACTTAGGAAAAATTTAGTAATAAACTCAAATTTTAGAACATATGCTTATATTTAATTCACAGATTAAACGTTATGATGCGAGGGGTGGGGAGCACATTATCTGAGATAAAAGGGAAGAGAAAGGGGAGATAAAAAGAAGGAAAAGAAAAACAGATTTTTTTTAAATCTTTAAATTAAGTGCTTTTTTCAAATAAATACTTTTTTATGCAAAACAAGGTTGAAAGTGTGAATTCTTTTATTTCTAAGTTTTTTTTGTACCCAGTTGATAATAATGGGAAACGTGATGATTCAAAGTTTTCGTATTTTCATTTTTATACAAAACCAGTGATCTCTGATTTTATGTCTGCTTGTATGTCCGATCCTAACTCATGAACCCTTGACCGATTTGCCTCAAATAACTTGGTATATAACTTGAGTTTTTATACTTTTATATAAAAGTTTCAAGCAAAGCCGGGTTCCAAAACTATGAAAAATAAGCTAAAGAAAACATAAGATATTATGATATCTATACTTGATCACATCAAATGGTAGTTTTCTTATGTTTCATTTACACCTCTTGTAGGTTTAAAAACAAATATTGGGAAATTAAATTTCTTTAAGATCATTTTCAATTGAAGTCCAGAAGATATAAAGTCAAGTTAAAATCTAGTATGTAAATATACAGGGTTTAATTCAAAAATAGTTTTCACTCATTTTCGAATGCAAAGGTATGTTTAGGAGGTTAGTACCACATACTTTAACGAGATGTACTACTTTGGATTAAAGAAATAAGTGTTTCGGCTATTCGTGAAGGGAACATTTTTAGTAAAAAAATATTTATACATCGATCTTCTACACCACCTTGGCCCTTTTTATCTTATTCCAAACATACAATTCATTTTCAGTATAAAAACATTTATACATCAACCTACTATACCACCTTGACTTTTTATCTTATTCCTAACATACTATTCATTTTCAGTATAAAAAATATTTATACATTGACCTTCTATACCACCTTGGCTCTTTTTATCTTATCCCCAGCATACCATTTATTTTCAGTATAAAAGTATTTATACATCGACACCTTCTATACCACCTTGGCGCTTTTTATCTTATTCCCAACATACTATTTATTTTCAGTATAAAAACATCTATACATCGACCTTCTATACCACCTTGGGTCTTTTTATACCCAACATACTATTCATTTTCAGTATAAAAATATTTATACATTGACCTTCTATACCACCTTGGCTCTTTTTATCTTATTCCTAACATACTATTTATTTTCAATATAAAAATATTTATACATCGACCTTCTACACCACCTTGACTTTTTATCTTATTCCTAACATACTATTCATTTTCAGTATAAAAAGTATTTATACATTGACCTTCAACACCACCTTGGCTCTTTTTATCTTATTCCCAACATACTATTTATTTTCAGTATAAAAACATCTATACATCGACCTTCTATACCACCTTGGGTCTTTTTATACCCAACATACTATTCATTTTCAGTATAAAAATATTTATACATTGACCTTCTATACCACCTTGGCTCTTTTTATCTTATCCCCAGCATACCATTTATTTTCAGTATAAAAACATCTATACATTGACCTTCTACACCACCTTGCCTCTTTTTATCTTATCCCCAGCATACTATTCATTTTCAGTATAAAAATATTTTTACATTGACCTTCTATACCTTTTATATTTTCCCAACGTACAATTCATTTTCAGTATAAAAATATTTATACATTGACCTTCTATACCACCTTGGCTCTTTTTATCATATTCCCAACATACCATTTATTTTCATTATAAAACATCTTTACATTGAGCTTCTATACCACCTTGGCCCTTTTTATATTGTTCCCAACATACTATTCATTTTATCAGAAATTTTTTGGTTTGACTTTTTGGCATAATGATTTTTCCATTTTTTCAATAAAATTATCTTGTCAACTATGTACGTAAATATGAACTATAATTATTGTTGACTAATGTAAAATCCCTCGAAAACATTTGTTGGCAGTGTATTGTTGTATTAAATAATAAATGAAATTTCCTAGAATTTCCCACATCTGATTTTGAATATAAAGTATGTACACTACGAACCCAGCCTTTGAATACAATATTTAATTGCCAGAAAACCCCTTTTGTCAGTGAGTAATGAGTTGAATAATAAATTCAGTTCTCTAGAAAAGCTGATTGCTTTATAGCTAGTACTGAACCATATATACGTACACAACGAACCTAGATTATTGTAAATGTGAATACTGAAACTAAGGAAGGCCCGGGGGGGAGGGTTGTTGGTTTAAACTTAATATTTAAATATAATTAGTTTCTGCAGGTACTATAGCATTAATAAATAAAAACCTGGGGTGTATATTTTCCTAAAAAAATATTTCTCCTTTTTAGAAAGTAATTTTTTACTTAGAAGTTATATATGGACGGTTGCGCAAAGCGCAACAATTTGTTCTACTATTATTAAGCTGAATTTAGAAAAAATAAATGATTTTTTGAGTAAAAAGTATCAAAAATAAAAAGAAAACTTGCTTGTTGATGTCCAATTTTCAATTTTTCTTCACTAATTCATCAATAATAATTTCCCCACCGGGGGGGGGGAGAGATGTAATTCTAAAAAATAAACACCCCTGTGTTCAACTAAAATTATGAATATGTTAATCTTCAAAAAAATAATATGAACTTTAATCTGCTTCATGAACATTTTCGAAATATTGATAAAAAAATTCATTAATCATGAAAGAAGGATCAAAATTAACAAATTATAATGATACAAATGGAAAAAAAAATCTTTGATAATAAGAATATAATGTTCTAGGCAACGTTTTTCTCCGATGAATTATGAACTTTTTTCTGTTTTTTTTTCTTCTTCATTTTATGACAACTCTTTGATTTTGTCATAAATATGGTTTCACTTTTTTGTTATTATTTTGTATTAGAAATATATTTAATAATGATCAAACTGAAAGTCCCAAGCTTAAAGTATGGGAAAATAATTGTAAAAAACCCTCTCTGGATTTTTGTAAAAAAAAGATGAATTAACTTTGGTGAAATTTATATCAAAACAGTAAACAGCTTAATTAATTATTTTGGATTTTGTAACTATCTACGTAGTTTATCGAAAAATGTCTATGAATATAACATAAAAGTATTGAACAACTGAACTCAGGGGCGTATTCAGGAATTTGTCCAGGGGGGGCTTAGATTTTTTTCTTTCCATGGGGGGGGGGCTCAGCACCCGCTGGGGCCTGAAAACCCCCTGAAATCAATAGATTTCACTGGTCCAGTCCAGGGGGGGGGGCTTAGCCCCAATAGCAGCCCCCCCCCGAATACGCCTCTGACTGAACTATATATTACATTACCTATCTTTAAACTATTACATAAAAACTGCTTTATTCAGTATACTTAGCATAAGTTTTTCCTACCTTAGAGGTAAAAATCAATAAAAAATATATTTATACTTTTGTCTTACGTATTTAGATATTTGACAATCTCGTCCAATAGACTTCATAATTTGACACTTTGAAAATCAGTTGATTAAAGTATATCCCCTCCCATCATCCCATGCAATAAATTAATAAACCTAGTCCCATCATCCTAAAATCTTTTACCAAGTACAATAAAAATAAAGTAAATTAGTCAAAATCGTTAAGTTGACAAAATTAAGGTATTAAGATTAAACATTACATAATTGGTTAAACTGTTTGCCAACATAGATGTCAAACTTTATAACAAATTAGAAATATTTAAAATCCATAGTATCCAAGTAAAAAAATGTTCTGGAGTTCCGGAAAAATAATTCGGAAAACTATTTTTTCTTCTTTGAAACTTTTGCAGTCACTTTTATCTAGAACGTTCTAAAATGGCAAACTGACCTTCTCAACATACCTGCATTTTGTCACTTACGTTTTGACAAGTCACCCTGCAGTTTTTCTAAAATGTTGCTATTGAAAAATTACCTTTTATTTGATAGAAACTTCGGTTTTTATAACTTTTACTAAAACTTATCTTTGATTTTGAATGAATTGAGTCTCTGCAACACACTTATAATCCCTATATCTGTGCAACCCAAAGCAGTAGACCTTGGATATTTTAAACTATGAATTCTAACTGCTAGAGCAAATAATATATATTTGAAATATCAAAGGTTTTCACGATCAGTTTGCGAAGATATGGGGACATAAATATTTAAGTTTGTGGCGAAGACTTAATTCCTTTAATTCAACATTGCAATGAATACTTTATAGAACATCTTTAATAAAATGTCCTATATAGTTAACATGAATTACAAAGCACACAATAGTTTCTGAAAATATTTTCAACCTCGTGTACGTTCTAGCTATTCTTTAGATGGTTCAATCCTATTCTAAGGTTTACACCATCAGGTTGCGAAGATACAAGGATTTGAAAGTGTGAGTTTGTGGCAATGACTTAACTCCTTTACGTCGTGGTGAAGACATTTTTCCGGTTTACGTATTTGAATCCGTAAAATTTCCGAATAACGTTGTGGAAACTGGAACTTTCGGCCAGAAATGTACCAGAGTGGCATTTTCGAATCATGTACAATTTACAGACAATTCTTGTACATATCATGTACATATACGCTGTACAATTTACAGACAATTCATGTACATATTATGTACATATACGCAGTACAATTTACAGACAATTCATGTACATATCATGTACATATACTCTGTACAATTTACAGTCAATACATGTACATATCATGTACATATATTCTGTACAATTTATAGACAATACATGTACATATCATGTACATATACTCTGTACAATTTACAGACAATTTATGCATCTTAAATGTTGTAAAATGAATCCAACAAAATAGATTAAATCTATTTGATAAAAAACAAGACAGTCATACATATCTTCCCTCCGGCCGGCCAAACTGCTGGACCGAATGGGCTGAAATTTTTTTTGGACCCTCATGGGCTAAATTTCTTTGTTTCAAATTGTTATTTCTTTTCCCCGGGCAACTCCGGGCCCTTCAGCTAATATTCTATAAAATCACATGTTAAATCTACATATTAATTCGGCTTGTCTGTCTGTTTGTTTGTATCCAAAAAACGTCAAAACGGCTGAACCGATCGGGCCCAATTTTTTTGGGGGGATCTCGCGTGACCCCATGGAAGTTTTATAAATGATCAAAATTTTAAAAATTTGTGTTGAAAAGTTTTTTATTTTTGTAAAATTTTGTAAATGCGCGAAAAAATATTATGAAATCCGCAAACTTTTTTTGTTTTTGTTTTATACTGTACAAAGAGAAGATGCTCACAGATAAAGCCACAATTAAAAGTTGAAATAGAAGACGGGCGCGAGCGCCCTTAAAGCTTTGTATAATATACTAGGCTTTTAGAATTTCAACTTTTAATTGTGAGCATCATCTGTGAGCATCTTCTCTTTGCACAATATAAAACAATAACAAAAAAAGTCCGCGACTTAATGATTTTTTTAGTTGATTATCAAAATTTTACAAAAGGCAAACGTTTTTGGAGACAATTTTTTAAATTCTAAGCATCTTTAAACCTTCTCTGAGGTCACACAAAAATTTGGGCCAGCTCGGTTCAGCCGTTTTGACATTTATCGGTTACAAACAAACAGATAAACAGACAAGCAAAGTACATATATATATATATATATATATATATTGATTTTATAATATAATGGATTTTATAAGAGATTATAAAATAAATAAAGGAATTGAGTTTTGGCCACAAACCCTGAATTTATCATCCCTTTATTTGCAACCAAAAGTCGTAGACAAGGACTCAATTCCTTTATCTAAGAGAACAAGTTTCCTTTGCCTGATAATATTCTGCTATAAATCAATATTATGCTATGAATCTAATGAAATAACCTTTAGACATCAGGTGGTATCGTAATTTATAAAGGAGGCCGAATGTTCCAATTAATCCTTCAAATTGAATATTTGCAATGGTACTTTTCTAATCTTGATCTTGAATTAAGATTAATTTTGTTCCAATCTCATCAACAAATATTTAGGTAAACAAAATAAAAATAATCTAGGGCCACAGTCAAGAGAATACATAAAAAAATTGAAAATATTTTTTTCTCCTTTTTTAAATACGTGATAAAAATATTTTTGAAAATTATTCTTTATTCTAATGTAAAATGAGACAATTTTTTAGGAAATTATATTTTGCACAGCTTCCAACATTTTCTGTTGAATGGCTTTGATACACTTAGCGCACAAATTTTAACGGCCTTGTTTAATGAAGATTATATTTTGATTTATTGGAATATCAGGGGGGGGGGGCTTGAAGATGCTTATTTATAAGAGCTTTTACCGCCATTTTACATCTACCACAACAACAACAATTTTATATAAAAAGATTTCATTTTTCAATTTGTGAAATGTCTTTTGTGATTTTACGAAATAGGGATTCTACAATCTACACGTTGAAACGTTTTTATCTTAAAAATCATCATATCCCTTGCTGGAAGACACTTATGGTGCTCACATAATTCTTCCATTTTGTGCTTTTATTATTGGATGCTTTCTATTTCTGTACATGTGCAATTTATATTATAAACAGAAATTTTGTCTGTTCCCTGTGTTACGTATCTTTCTGGTGCCCTGTAATGCTGTATTACGTTTGAAATCTATTTTTTTTAAAGTTACTTTTAAATAATTTTCTAAATAATCTTATTTTTTTTCAGGATCAATTTTTGGTACTAAATTAATTAATTTTCTTTTCTGTTTTTCTATTAATTATTCTTGTCTGTTGACTGTGTTACGTATATTTTGTTGCCCTGTATACAGTGTATAGAGGTACACGTACCATCCATTCAGCAGCCTATTGTTTACAGGTCAACTGTAGACACCTAGATTTATAGATACAATAATAGAATAGAACCAGGGGGGGGGGGGTACATAGGATAAGAAAGGTTGGGACAGAGTAGGAAGATAAGCTAGGACGATGTAGGAAAGGTTAGACCAGAGTAGGATAAGTTATGAAGTAGTAGGATTCGCTTGGACGGAGTAGAATAGGTTAGGACGGAGAGTAGTATAGGTTAGAACGGAGTAGTATAGGTAAGGACGGAGTAGAATAGGTTAGATGTAGAATAGGTTAGGTCAAAGTAGAATAGGTTAGGACGGAGTAGAATAGGTAAGGACGGAGTGTAGTATCGGTTAGAACAGAGTAGGAAAGGCTTGAAGGGAGAAGGTCGGTTTATGGCGAACTACGATAGGTTGGGACAAAGTAGGATAAGTTGGGAAGGAGTAGGATAGGTTGAGACGGAGTAGGATAGGTTAGGACGGAGTAGGATAGTTTGGGACGGAGAAGATAGTTCGGGACGGAGAAAGATAGGTTGAGACGGAGTAAGATATGTTAGGATGTATTAGGATAGGTTAGGACGGAGTAGGATAGGTTTGGACGGAGTAGGATAAGTTGGGAAGAAGTAGTTTAGGTTGAGACGGAGTAGGAAAGGTTAGGATGAAGTAGGATAGGTTAGGATGGAGTAAGATAGGTTAGGACGGAGTAAGATGGGTTGGGACGGAGCAGGATGGGTTGGGACGGAGCAGGATAGGCTAGGACGGAGCAGGATGGGTTGGGACGGAGCAGGATAGGCTAGGACGGAGCAATATGGGTTGGGACGGAGCAGGATAGGCTAGGACGGAGCAGGATGGGTTGGGACGGAGCAGGATAGGCTAGGACGGAGCAGGATGGGTTGGGACGGAGCAGGATAGGCTAGGACGGAGCAGGATGGGTTGGGACGGAGCAGGATAGGCTAGGACGGAGCAGGATGGGTTGGGACGGAGCAGGATAGGCTAGGACGGAGCAGGATGGGTTGGGACGGAGCAGGATAGGCTAGGACGGAGCAGGATGGGTTGGGACGGAGCAGGATAGGCTAGGACGGAGCAGGATGGGTTGGGACGGAGCAGGATAGGCTAGGACGGAGCAGGATGGGTTGGGACGGAGCAGGATAGGCTAGGACGGAGCAGGNAATAATAATAATAATCATAATAAAAATCATAATAATGAAAATAATTATAATAATAATAATAATAAACAGAATTGATAAATTTGAGGTATCTATAAATTCTTATTCTGTAGAATAATTTTTATGGAGTAAATTTAAATTTTCTCCAGGAAAGACGAACTCTACTGTTCTAATATAAACCCTCTTCAATTACTTTGACCATGACTTTCTTCCCAGGCAGATTAAGCCATTTTAAGGTTCGCTAGGTGGTCTTCACAGGCTCTTAAAGGGTAGTTTTACTTCTAATTTCAGGGGACAACCCGTCGGGCCGACAAATTTAAATGTATTTACAGCAATTTGTTCTTTGAGTAAAAACAAATTATTTGGCTTTAAGGATATTTATCTGTCTGCAGTGGTGACCTGAGGGGTGGGGATGGGGGAGGTTGGTGGTTCTGCCGGAAAACAACCAATTTTTAACCCTATAGCTGCTACTGTGGGAAATTATCTTGAAAATGGAGAGAGAGAGAGGGGGGAGAGGGGTGGATAAGGGGGAGGGGGGTTGCCCCGGCGGGGGTGAGAGACAGCTCTTTACAAACTTTTGGAAACGGTCAGTTGTCATTCCGACGCACAGAGCGTAGGTGTTCAGGTGTTCAAATATTGAGAATACAGTTTTCCAATTCTGCCCGGCCTCCACTGACCTCTAGCTACTCTGTAAAGTATGAACGAAGTCGAGGCTGCAAGGTCTCTTTACAACCTATCTCCAGGTTCTGATTGTTCTACAACCCTATCTATGGCGGATAGACTAGAAACCATGTACTCAAACTCCTCTCCGCCTCTTGAATGTCCTCCGCCGAAAAAACGTAAGGTCAACTTCTCTCTAACTCTTGATATTAAGCAAGAGAGTTCTGACGATGCATGTGTACCTCTTGGTCCATCAGACGCAAACTCTGACGCCGAGAGTTATTATTCCGATCTCCCAGCCCTACCTACCACTCCTCATGGAGGTCCTCAAGTCCCTCCCCTCACCCCTGGAACTAATCTAAAAGTAGGCGAGGCCTTAAAGCAGACCTATGCCTCCTGGAATGATAAAACCCGTCAGCTAGGTATCCCTAGAGATCCCAGGATCTGGGAGAATATAGAGGTTATTGCCTGGTTAGATTGGGCAGCTTGTGAGTTTCAACTTTATTCACAATCAGTCACAGAATTCATTAGAAACTTTAAGGTAACCAAAAGATTTCGATTTTCTCTAAATTTTGGAAATTTGAGAGAATTTTTTTGCTCAGTCACCATTGAGTTACGAGTAATTCAGTTGATAATACAAGTAATAGAATTAAGATCTGAACAGGGGTTAATAATACTCCAACAATCCTGAATCAGATCATCATAAGTTTACCTTTTTAAAGAATTGAGGATAGGTTTAGAAATCTATAATTACCCCTGTTTTCTGGAATATGATACTCATTGTAATGGTTTAACCCGAATCTAGGATTTTAATTTAATAACGATTTTTTTCCAGTTGAACGGCCGAGAAATGTGCAGTCTGAGAAAGGATGATTTCTGCTTTAAAGCTCCAGTATTTGTCGGAGATATACTTTGGGAGCATCTCCAGCTGCTCCAGGCTGAGTGTGATAAAGACAAATATGCTTTGAGAAATGCTGCTCCTAAACTAAGTGAGATATCCACTGCTCCCAATATATCCAACCAGAGTGCTCCAACCTATACCCAATATTCTCCAAATAGAACTTATACAAACCTAGATACATCTGCTCCCAGATATCAGTCCGAACAGATTCCTCCAAGAGCAACGGAGCAGCATTGCTCCAGAGTATCGGAGCAAAGAATGTCATCTCCCAATCTTGATCTTTCAATGCAAAGGATTTCCCCCGGATTAGAGCAAAGAAACTCTCCAATCCCTCCAAACCCAATAAAAGTTGAATATCCAGTTAAAGCCGAGTACCCACAGTATCCCTACCATCAATACCAATATTCCCGGATGTATCAATATCCTACTTATCCTACTTATGTTCCAACCCTACCCAACCAAACCTACTTTCAAGAACAAACTCAACCAAACCGCTGGAACCAAACAGTGGAGCCTCAACCAAACTATCAGGTAAAGGTTCGGTTTCAAATCCTGAATTGTTTTTTCCCTTTTCTATTGTTTTCTTCTCAACAGTTCTCTTGACAGTTTGATCCGACAATCCCTAAGAATTTGACATATTGTTGTATTTTTACATTTATTTTAATGTTTCAGTTCAACTTTTCTCACATTCACCTGATTCAGTTAAATCCAGGAGATTATATTTGTCAAATTTTTCCTATTTTGGCAGATTTTTCAAAAATATTTCTCATGGATTTCCTTCCTCAGTCCCTTCCTGAACTGTAGGGGGTACCCCCCCCCTAGCATGCGATGAAAAACTAAGAATGAGTGGATGCGGGGGTGTATACAGTGTACACGAAGACACGCAAACAATCCCCCCCCTGTAACCAGACCCGTGTTCCAAAATATTCAGATGTTTTCATTCATGAAACATTCTATAAATAGCCTCCCCCCTCTGCACCCTCCTCGCGGGTTCCCCCCCCCCCCCTGAACCCGTCACCTAGCTGGGATCAAATTACCTTACCATCTCTCCAATTCTCTATTTTGGGTATTGAGTCTACCACCTGACACCCCCCCCCCCCTCCGGTCTCAGCTCTAATTATTTTCTATCCAGGTTCATGATCGACCCTCTCCACCCCCTGTTGCGACCCTATCGGGAGGCATCACCTACTCCAACGGGATCGGGCCGGCCATCACCCCCACGGGACCTATCCAACTATGGCAGTTCATCTTGGAGCTTCTCTCGGATAAGACGTGTCAACATTTCCTCTCCTGGACCGGAGACGGATGGGAGTTTAAAATGACAGATCCTGATGAGGTAATTAATCATTGAAATTACGCGTTTTAAACTTTGTTTTGTTGATGTTTTCAATTTTTTTAAAGTCTTGTTTTTTTAATCATAATTTTGTTTAGGTTGCTCGCAGATGGGGATTACGTAAGAATAAGCCTAAGATGAATTATGAGAAATTATCCCGAGGTCTCCGATATTATTATGATAAAAATATTATTCATAAAACATCTGGCAAGAGGTACGTGTACAGATTTGTCTGTGACCTTCAGAACCTCTTGGGATACAAACCGGAGGATTTCTTCAACCTCATCGGTGTTGTCCCCCAGGGGGCCGACGAGGACGAGTAAAAAGTTGGCGGAATGCGAGGTACGAAAATGCGCAATTTAGCGCCCGGGAGATATCTCAGGGTTTCGAGGATTTTAAGAAATATGTTGAAAGGGCATAACTTGGTCGGAGAGGCCTACGGCTGTGTTGTTGTGATATATAAATATATCTATAGAGACGTTAATATACGTTTTATAATTGTTAAATATTCTTTAAATATACATTAAATTACATTTTGTACAAATTTATGAGTCAAATTTAATAAAATAAAATCTAAACATTGAAATTTTTAATTTTTGTGTCTTTATTTATTTGATTTAAGAGAGTCTTTTATTTATAATTCTTCTAATTAGAAACTTTGAATTTGTGATTTATGGTAAATATTAAGTGTATACGAAAGTATTAAAATTACTAAATGTTGAGCTCTCTGAACAGCATTTTAAAAAGAATGAATACAACAATTCTGTTTCTCGCTCTGTATCTATCTATTCTATATGAATACAATAGTAACAGCATAACTTATGAACCTTTGGGCCGATTTGTCTCAAATTTTGATTGGGGAACTCTATTTAAAAATTCTAAGTTGAATTTTACAGGAAAACCTTAAGACAGAGCTGTGTTTCCAAGCTGTATAAATATAACTAGTAATCTGTGTTTGTTGGTATTGGAGCCGACCCTAACCCATGATCAAACGATGTACCTAGAAAAACGCTACATAGATAAAACGCTAGTAAAGAAAAAAACGCTACCCTTATAATTATTATATTTGCATGTTTATAAGTTTAGAATAGAATATGTACTTTTAAAAATCTATATAATAAAACAAGACATTCGTATATATCACACTATAGCTTGGGAACCCAGCGCGCTGCCAAGATTACTAAAAGTTACTCCCGCCGTTTACCCGCACTTGAACGATTTTACCTGTAAACTAAATGTTCGCTGTTAAATCAAATTAGCATCTTAAAACGAAGCTTAGAACATTTCCGTGGGTCTCCCAAGTTCCCCAATAAAATTTGAGGCAAATCGGTGCAGGGGTTCCTGAGTTATGATCGGAAAAACAAGCATACACAGATTACAACTTCTATATATAAATTTGGCTTGTCTGTCTGTTTGTCTGTCTGTTTGTTTGTATCCAATAAACGTCAAAACAGGCTGAACCGATCGGGCCCAAAATTTTTGTGGGACATCTAGGGACCCCAGGGAAGGTTTATGAATGATCAAAATTTAAAATATTTGTCTCCATCAAAATTCGATCTTCATTAAATTTTTGAAAATTTTGAAAATCCACGAATTTTTTTGTGAAAATCCGCGAATTATTTTTGTTTTGTTTTACGATGTACACAAAGAGAACATGTTCACAATTAATTTAGAAGATGGGCGCGAAGCGCCCTCTAATGCTAGTTATATAAATAGATACAGAGAAAATATATTTACACACAGAGAAAAAAATATTACATTAAATTTGTTCGTTCACATTAACTTCTCAACGTTGCAAATATTACGTGAATTTTCTTCTGCATATACAATATACATCTTCTGCACATACAATATACATCTTTTGTATCTTCCCTTTCTTTTTTAACAAAAATTTTTCAGCTTTTTAACCCTTCCTCTTTAATATTCAAGTTATTAAACTTTAAATAATAATATATAAAAAATACAATTTATATTCCAATCTAAAATTTAAATCTAATATACGATATTTTTTCTAAACTAGCGTTTTATCTTGTAGCTTTTTATGAGTGTAGCGTTTTTCTAGTATGGCCGATTGAACCCCTTGACCGATTTGCCTCAACTCTGTCATGTAGAACTCCGGGAACATTATCTTAACTTGGTTTAAAAAAGTACGTTTTCAACGAAAAAGTAGTTTCCAAACAAAGCTGGTTTCACAAGTTAATTAATAACTCAGCTATTATAGGCTTCAAGATTCAAGAAATCAAAAGAATTCAAAAAAGAGAAAAATATTGAAGACCGACTAAAATAAACCTTCAACATAATGAACTAAAGAAAAGCTTATTTGTTGATATTATGTTTTGTATTCATTTTCGATGATGAGGCCAGATTCTTAATAAAATACAATTTCCACAAATAATATTTGGTTTTATGCAATAGTGCATTATTTGCGATCTCGTAGCTCCTCTAGTTTTCAACTGTGCACAAGATGAGACACAAATCTATTCTGTTTATACAAATTAAAAACATTTTTCTTCTTAATTTTTTTTCACTTAAAATTTAAAGATGATTTAGAACATATGAGAGTTTAATCGAATAAATAAATTAGAATTTAAGTAGAATAATGTGGGGGAATCATTCAGGGAGTATGGAATAGAAGGGAGATACAATTGACTCGGCCCGCCCTACCATATGATTATGCTTGCTTTGCAGGCGGGTACTCCATTTGTATAAGAAATATTCATAAAAGTTTATTGTATACGCGGTAATTGTACATCAGACAATTATTTCTTATACAAATAAAGTACCGTCTGCAAAGCATATATGATCATATGGTAGGACGGGCCGCGTCAGTTATATCTCCCTTCTATGCCATACTCCTTGGCATCATTTCCTTTAACACAAAAAAAAATACTTTTATTAAGTCGCCCTTCGTTCAGAAAACTAACACATAACAAAAAAATAGTAAATCCCGTAGTTGGCATTTTTAAGAATTTTAAAAATTCACGTAAATGTCCTGACTTTAAGAATAATTTATTGTAAAGTATTGTTTAATTATTAGAAATTGGAAATCTGTTTTCAAGGATAAGATCTTGACCCATTTTTACATAAAGTCAGAGAAACGACCAATATTTAAAAGCTGAGTTTTTATTCAAAGTTTAGTCCTATCTCCTATATAATAAAGCTCTTTCTTTCCTCATATATATTTGTTTCTTTAAATAACATAGGCTGAGAAAAAAAAATGTTCTTCAAAATTTGATTTTTTTAAATCCACCGGCAACGCCGGGCACTTCAGCCAGTGCTTAATAATATTTGAAACGTGTATCTCCCTCTTTCAATGATTTTATTAATTTTTGCTATAAAAGTTTGCACATTTTTCAATATTGGAATGATTTATGAACCTGAAAAGCAGAATAAAGTTATTTCTAAAGTCGTCTTACTTTAAAACTTTCTTCATACTTGAAACTGATACATTATCAGATAATATTAAGAATTTAAAAAAAGCCTGTGATATTTCATTTTAAAAAATGCAAGATGTTCCATTGAAATAAAAAAACATTGCAATCGTCATAATGTACTAATGTACTGGAAAAATGAATGGACTGTAAGAGTTCATCTTATAATGTATAGACTGTAAGAGTTCATCTTGTAATGTATAGACTGTAAGGGTTCATCTTATAATAGATAGAATGTAAGAGTTCATCTTATAATGTATAGACTGTAAGAGTTCATCTTATAATGTATGGACTGTATTAGAGTTCATCTTATAATATATAGACTGTAAGAGTACATCTTATAATGTATGGACTGTAAGAGTTCATCTTATAATGTATAGAATGTAAGAGTTCATCTTATAATGTATAGAATGTAAGAGTTAATCTTATAATGTATAGACTGTAAGAGTTCATCTTATAATGCATAGACTGTAAGGGTTCATCTTATAATGTATGGACTGTAAGAGTTCATCTTATAATGTATAGAATGTAAGAGTTAATCTTATAATGTATAGACTGTAAGAGTTCATCTTATAATGTATAGACTGTAAGAGTTCATCTTATAATGTATAGACTGTAAGAGTTCATCTTAAAATGTATAGACTGTAAGAGTTCATCTTATAATGTATAGACTGTAAGAGTTCATCTTATAATGTATGGACTGTAAGAGTTCATCTTGTAATGTATATTTATAGCCGCAACAGATAGAAGTATTAAGATTAGTAGAAATCACCATCGAATCTTTTTCGCCGTAAGCATATACCCCTTTTATTTTTCGCGAATACTCCCTTTAAGAGTTATCTTAAAAATGTAGAAACTATTGAAGTTCATCTTAAAAATAAAAATAAAAATAGCTATAATAATACATTTTTATTTAAATATTTTTGCATAATTCTAACAAATGAATCTTAGAAATTGTCTCAATGTCTGTTGTTTTTGGACAAAATAAACTGAAAAACACCTTGACACCACACACTAACTAACAAAGCGTGTTCAAAGAGAAAAAAGGAAAAAAAGAAAACACGGGTTCGGTTCCTTTCAGGCTTAGTTCTATTCAGCTATAGATATGAATGGCCAGGGGGGGGGGGG